>NC_059165.1:18512500-18812500 GCF_019923935.1 Bubalus bubalis
CTGTCCATCACTAACTCCCAGAGCTAGCTCAAACTCATGTCAATCAAGTCAGTGATGCCATCCAACCATCTCATTTCTGTTGTTCTACTACTACTACTACGTCGCTTCAGTCGTGTCCGACTCTGTGCAACCCCACAGACGGCAGCCCACCAGGCTCCGCTGTCCCTGGGATTCTCCAGGCAAGAACACTGGAGTGGGTTGCCATTTCCTTTCTGTTGTCCTGGAACCTATCAATTGCCTTTATTTAGCCCTTCATTCTGATTACGTTTAAGAATATTGGTTAAAACACTTTCAAACTTGTTCTGTAAAGGGCCAGAGAAGAAATATTTTAGGCTCTGTGGGTTATACAGTTTCTACAGCAATCATAGACAATGTGTAAATGAGAAGACATGCCTGAATTTCAATAAAATTTTATGAAAACAGGTGGTGAATTGAATTGGGCTGACAGACCATAGTTTGCCAACTCCTGGTTTAGAGAAAATGTTTTTTGTGTGTGTAAATAGTTCTCTTCCATCTGCTAGTTGACCCCTATTAAAATCTAAAAGCACCTATAAGGCCACCCAAAATATATCTACAGATATGAGGTAAACAGGGAGGAGGATAAATAAAGACCCTGTCACATCGAGGGTAAACCTGAGGAAAAAACTGTATGGGGTGGATAACTTGGAGATATTAAGAGCCATAGCTGACTCAGTACTCAGTGATTTGGTCTAAGACTAGTCCTGAATTGATGTGAGCAGTAGTACACATATAGTGGTAAGATCTGTTGCAAATTTTCACCCTGTGGTACCTGGAATATCCCAATAGGACATTGAAAAACATAGTTTGGTAAGGCATGTGTTCCATATTTACAGTGGAACTGCTCACTGAGGCCTTTTCTGTTTAGAAATACACTTTGAATAATTAACTTAGATTTAAATACCAGTGATGATTTAGAATAAACTTGAGATATCCCCTGAAAGCAAAATTACGTAAAGACCGTTTTACCTTCACAATGTTTGTCCAGTGATATTTGACAGATATTTTTTCTCTCTTGTAGATAAAGTGACCGATTCCCTTTAATGTCATAGAATCCAGAGTAGAACTTTCTGTCCATGCTCAATCCTATGCATTTTAGAATGTACATTTCCAAAGACAGTATCTATACCTTTTGGAATAAACCATTTAATCTGTAGGAAGTGGTCAAGAATAAAAAATTTAATAAAACAGCCAAACTAGCTTTGGGGGCTTTTTGTCTTTTTTTTTTTTTTAAGGGAGAGGGGGTTACAGGTGTGTTTTGAGTCAGAAATAGTGAGATCTCAAATATTTCAAGTTGTAATATCAAAGAATCCCAGTCTTGTCACCAGAAGAACATATTCAGGGTTGAAAAAGTAATACCAAGTAATATCACCATTATTTTTATTGTAGTGTAACATTTGCAAATCCTGAAGAACTTTAATATGCATTATTTTATTGAACCCCAAAGACATGTTTTGCTATAGGGGAACATATAAGAAATAAAAGGCAAGAAAATTTTCTTCATTTTTTCAATCATTAAGTAGTATTAATTCTCTCATAAAATTGTTAAATCATTATTGAAATTGTCCTAGAGACATTATTTAAAATTTTCTGATGCAAGCAAGCAGTTTGATCATAGATCTTTTTCTGTGAAGTATAAAGTGAATATAACTTGATAGGTAGTTTTGAACTGTTTAACCATAAGTAGTTTATAAAATAGTCTACCAGCAAAGTTAAATACTTATTCCATTACACTGTTTGATTGAAATATACTTTTGAGAAGCTTTAAAATTTCTAAGATAACAGTGTATTGTTGGAGTCCTTTAATGGACCGGAACCTGGTGGTCTGGAGTCAACCAATAAGAAAGTAAAGGAGAGAGAAAGAGGCTGATATTCCTTGGTTTACGCAGAAAGCCAATAAAGCCCCTGGCATGGGGCTTGCTCTGTTCACGGAGGCCTCAGGCACCCTCTCTATGGGGTGAAGGCGCAGAGCACCTTCTTGAGAGGGTCTTAGAAGCCTGGGCAGGAAAGTGAACTCAGAGAGTCTCTGCGCTCCAGGGGATCAGCCTGAAAGAGACAGGGACAGAGAGAGTAAGCGAGCAAGACATGGGGACCAAAGCTCTGATGGAGCAAAGGTGTTTTATTCAACATTGTGTAGGTATTTATACTGTCTTAAAAGATAGCTATTTTCAGCAGAGATAAAATCAAAACTTACAAGTTATCAAGGAAACATGAGGTCATCCATATGAAAGAGAGGGTTGTAAATAATCACTTTTACCTATGGTTCATAAAAAGGAAGAGGGTACTTATCACTGTATAGAAAAACTAACGAAGGAAATGCCTGGATTCCTCAGTCCCCCGGGAAGAGGCTTGCCTCTCCTCTTAATTCTTGAATACTCAGGAATTAATAAGGAACAGAGAATTCCTGACAGATCCGAAACAGCACACAGGAAGCCTTCTGTTAAATGCTTCCTGACAGTGTATCACTACTATTTAGTGGAATATGCATTTTTTTTTTTTTTGCAGTCAGTTCCTCAAAGCAAAGGAGCTGGAAACCCTTAGGAATATTTTGTTGTTCAGTCACTCAGTTGTGTCCTACTTTTGTGACCTCAAGGACTGCAGCACACCAGGCTTTTCTCTCCTTCACTATCTCCCAGAGTTTGCTCAAACCCACATGCATTGAGACAATTATGCCATCTGACCATCTTAACATCTATCATCCTTTTTTTCCCTGCCCTCCATCTTTCCCAGCATCAGGGTCTTTCCCAATAAGTCAGCTCTTTGCATCAGATGGCCAAAGTATTGGAGCTTCAGCATCAGTCCTTCCAATTAATATTCAGGGTTGATTTCCATTAGGATTGACCAGTTTGATCTCCTTGTAGTCCAAGGGACTCTCGAGTCTTCTCTACCACCACAGCTCAAAAACATCAGTTCTTTGGCACTCAGCCTTCTTTATGATCCAACTCTCACAGCCATACCCCTAATATAATTTTTCTTCTATGCGAAGTGGATTTCAAGCATGTATGAATAATTATATGAACTTAATATACATTTACATAAGTATAACCCAACTTTGAATTACAACATTAGATTATCTGCTAACTTGAAAACAACATCATGGATACATATACTCATTGCTAACATTAGGTTGAAATATTCTGTCAAGTCATATCAAACAGTATATCAATGATAAAGAAATACACAATTAGAATAAATAAGAGAGTCCTTTGCAAAGATAACTGATGAAAATTGTCTTAAAGCCAATTTAAACTCTAAAATAGTCACTCAAAATGTTCTAAGTAAGTAGAAAGGATCAACTATGGTCATTGTACACGGCCTCTGGCCTTGTTTGACTAGCAACAATTTTGAGTCATGTTTTACCATAAAGAACATGACAAGGTCACAAACAAGCTCTGGAACTCATCTGAGGCTAGTGTTTCTAATTTCCAATGGATACTAATCTTCAGGATTTGGGAAAAATTCGAGTTCCTAAGAATTATTGGGGAAGGCTGAATTCATAAATTATTCTTTGTCATAACAAAGTATCTACATGTTTTTAAGTTTAATGATTGAACAAAATAAATCATACCAACATTTTTATGTACTAGGGTTATACTATATGTTTCAGAAGTAATTCTATAAAAGAAAAAAATAATAAATGCTAATGTATTATTCACCCAACATTGTAACAAGATTAGGTATTTCAATGAAATGTAAAATATTTGCCATAGATAAGTAATAGATAATGTTAAAGGAAGGAAATAATGTAAAATGCATGACAAATTCAAATAATTTAAAACATTGCCATGAAATTGAAAGATGCTTGCTCCTTGGAAGAAAAGCTATGACCAACCTAGACAGCATATTAAAAAGCAGAGACATCACTTTGCCAACAAAGGTCCATCTAGTCAAAGCTATGACTTTTCCAGTAGTCATATATGGATGTGAAATTTGGACCATAAAGAAAGCTGAGCACCAAAGAATAGATACTTTTGAACTGAGGTGTTGGAGAAGATTCTTGAGAGTCCCTTGGACTGCAAGGAGATCAAACCACTCAATCCTAAAGGGAATCAACCCTGAATATTCATTGGAAGGACTGAAGCTGAAGCTCCAATACTTTGGCTCCAATACGTGATGCAAACAACTGACTCATTAGAAAAGACCCTGATGCTGGGAAAGATTGAAGGCAGGAGGAGATGACAGAGGATGAGATGGTTGGATGGCATCACTGACTCTATGGACCTGAGTCTGAGCAGGTTCTGGGAGTTGGTGATGGACAGGGAAGCCAAGCCTGCTGCAGTCCATGGAGTCACAGAGTCAGATACAACTGAGTAAGTGAACTGCCTGAAAATGTTGAAAATAATAATTCCAGTGCTTAATAATTTCAAGTTATCATTCTTAAAAATAGTTTTAAAACATACAAATCTCCAGTTTCCTTATCTAAAAGTATTAAATGTTATTCCATGATAAATTTTCAGGATGTAGAGAACTTTTCATTTCTATGGACATTGGTTGAGTAGTTACAAGTGCTTTCCAAAGCATTTCCACTTGGGCTTTCAGGTTATGTTGCTTCATATAAGCTCATTTATTTATTTACTTTTATTGGAGTATAGTTGTTTTACAGTTGGTGTTGTGTTGGTTTCAAGTTTATTACAAAGTTTCAGTTATATATATACACACACACACATACACGTTCATTCTTTTTCAGATTTTTTCCTCATGTAGATTATTACAGAATATTGAATACTGTTCCCTGTGCTGTGCAGTAGGTCCTTGCTGATTATCTTATATATAGTAGTGTATATATGTTAAACTCAAGCTCCTAATTTATCCTTCCCCTCAAAATTTCTTCCTTGGTAACCATAAGTTTGTTTTTGGGACCTGTGAATTTGTTTCTGTTTTGTAAATAAGTTCCCTTGTATCTTTTAAAAATCAGATTCTGCACATGAGAGATATCATATGATATCTATCTTCCTCTTTCTGCCTTACTCAGTATGATAAACTCTAGGTCCCTTCATGTTCCCTCAAATGGCATTGTTTCATTCTTTTTGATGGTTAAATAAAGTTCCATTGTGTGTATATACCACAATCCTTGGGTCCTGCTTTCCTCTTTGAATGGACGTTTAGGTTGTTTCCATATTTTGGCTATTGTGAATAGTGCTTCAATGAACATTGGGTACATATATCTTTTCGAATTATGGTTTTCACCAGAAATATGCCTAGAGGTAGAATTGCTGGATTTTAATGGAGGTTCTTTCATTAAAATTTTGAGAAATGTCCATACTGTTCTGCATAGTGGCTTTACCAATTTACACGGCCATCAGCACTGTAAGAGGGCTCTCTTTTTCTCACACCTTCTCAAACATTTCTTGTTTGTAGACACTTTGATGATGGCCATTTTGATTGGTGTGAGGATACCTCACTGCTGTTTTGATTTGTATTTCTCTGATAAGTCGTGATGTTGAGCACATTTTCATGTGCTTTTGGCCCTCTGTATGTTGTCTTTGGAGAAATATCTACTTAGATCTTCTGTGTATTTTGTCTCTCTCTCTCTCTTTTTTTTTTTTTTTTAGCTTGTGAGCTCTTTGCATATTTTGGAGATTAATCACTTGTCAGTCACATTGTTTGCAAAGATTTTCTCCCACTCTGTGGGGTTTTTTTTTTTTTTTTTTCCTTTTTGTTTATGGTTTCCTTTGCTGGTAAAAGCTTTTAAGTTAAATTAGGTCCCGTTTGTTTATTTCATTTTTGTTTTCATTAATCTCAGAGGTGGATCCAAAAAGATATTGCTATGATTTATGTCAAAGAGTATTCTATGTTTTCCCCTAAGAGTTTTATAGCGTCCAGCCTTACATTTAGGTCTTTGATCTGTTTTGATTTTATTCTGTGTGTGGTGTTAAAGAATGTACCAATTTCATTTTTACATGTAACTTCTAGTTTTTTCAGCACCGCTTACTGAGAAAACTATCTTTTCTTCATTTTATATTCTTGCCTCCTTTACCATAGATTGATTGACCATGGGTATGTTCATTTATTTGTAGGCTTTCTATCCTGTTCCACTGATCTGCATGTCTGTTTTTATACCAGTATCATATTGTTTTAATTACTGTTGCTCTGTAACATAGTCTGAAGTCAGGAGGATTGATTCCTCCAGCTTCATTTTTCTTTCTCAGTATTGTCTTGGCTATCTGGGGTCTTTTTTTTTTTCCTGTATAAATTTAACAAACTTTTGTTCTACTTCTGTGAAAAATGCCATTTGTAATTTGATAAGGATTACATTGAATATTCAGATTGCCATGGATAGTATAGTCATTTTGACAATATTTACTTTTTAATGATGAAATACTTTTCTCTGCTATTTTAGTTTTGGTTTTACCATTGAAATAATGTTACTTTTGCTAAGTCGTATTTGAGATGAGTCATATTTCACAATAAAGATTTCATGACGTGTCATCTTCTCTTTGTATTTCTCCTAGAATATTTCAAAGGACCATAGCCTATGGAAAATACTAAAACACTGGAAAGCACCAGTGAGAATTAGTGGGTAATAGTAACACATTATTGACCAGGGGTTTTTTGCAGAAACTAATGCCTGTGGCCAATGATATGTTATGTAAGTGGATTTTGAAACAGTTTGGTGAATAATATTTGGGTAACAAAAGACTTATTAATATATCTCTGGTCAGTGATGTGTTAATAAATATTTGTATCTCCTATCAATTTAGCTGTAGTTCATGTGTCAGTCGGAGAAGGCAGTGGCACCCCACTTCAGTACTCTTGCCTGGAAAATCCCATGGGCAGAGGAGCCTGGTGGGCTGCAGTCCATGGGGTCGCTGAGGGTCAGACACGACTGAGTGACTTCACTTTCACTTTTCACTTGCATGCATTGGAGAAGGAAATGGCAACCCACTCCAGTGTTCTTTCCTGGAGAATCCCAGGGACGGGGAGCCTGGTGGGCTGCCGTCTATGGGGTCGCACAGAGTCGTACATGACTGAAGTGACTTAGCAGCATGTGTCAATTGTCAATTTAGTAACATTTTAGTTTTAAATTTGTTTCTTGGAACCTATATATTCCACATCCAAGGGCAGAGAAGCCCCAGCAAGACCATAGATGCTGGAGTGGCAGCTGCACAGCACTGGAACGACTTTGAGGAGATACCCCACATCCAAGGGCAAAGGAGAAGCCCCAGCAAGATGGTAGGAGGGGCGAAATTTCATATAGAATCAAACCCCACACCTGCCAGAAATGCTTAAAAGGCTCGAACAAACCTTGTGTGCACCAGGACCCAGAGACCCCACAGAGACCAAGAGAGAACTGTGTTTGACTGTCTCCTGTGGAGGTATGGGTCAGCAGTGGCCTGCCACAGGGGCAGGGGCTTTGGGTGCAGCAGACCTGGGTATGGCATAAGCCCTCATGGAGGAGGTTGCCATTAACCCCACTATAGAGCTGCTAGATCCTTACACAGGTCTAGGGAAATAGACTTTTGGAGGGCACAAACAGAACCTTGGGTTCACCAGGACCCAGGAGAAAGGAGCAGTGACCCCACAAGAGACTGACTCAGACTTGCCTGTGAGTGTACAGGAGTCTCTGGGAAAAGCGTGGGTCGGTGGAGGCTTGCTGCAGGATCAGGGGCACTGAGTGTAGCAGTGCATGCAGAGGATGTTTTGAAGGAGGTCCCATTATCTTCATTACCCCCACCATAGTTTGAAAGTGAAAGTGAAGTCGCTCAGTCATGTCCAACTCTTTGCAACCCCATGGACTGCAGCCTGCCAGGCTCCTCTGTCCATGGGATTTTCCAGGCAAGAATACTAGAGTGGGCTGCCATTTCCTTCTCCAGGGCATCTTCCCATCCCAGGTCTCCCACATTGGGATCCAACCTGGGTCTCCCACATTGTAGGCAGATGCTTTTACCATCTGAGCCACCAGGGAAGTCCCCACAATAGTTTGGCCCCAGGTAAATAACAGGGAGGGAACACAGCTCCACCCATCAACAGAAAATTGGATTAAAGATTTAATGAGCATGGCCTCACCCATCAGAACAAGACCCAGTTTCCCCCTCAGTCAGTCTCTCCCATCAGGAAGCTTCCGTAAGTCTCTTATCCTTCTCCATCAGAGGGCAGACAGAATGAAAACCACAATCACAGAAAACTAATCTGATCACAAGGACCACAGTTTGTCTAACTCAGTGAAACTATGAGTCATGCCATGTAGGGCCACCCAAGAGAGATGGGTCATGGTGGAGAGTTCTGACAAAATGTGGTCCACTGGAGATGGGAATGGCAAGTCACTTCAGTATTCTTGCCTTGAGAACCCCATGAACAGTATGAAAAGACAAAAAGATAGGACACTGTACGATGAACTCCCAGGTTGCTAGGTGCCCAATATGCTACTGCAGATTAGTGGAGAAATAACTCCTGAAACAATGAAGAGATGGATCCAAAGCAAAAACAACATCCAGTGCGGATGTGACTGGTGATAGAAGCAAAGTCCGATGCTGTAAAGACCAATATTGCATAGGAATCTGGAATGTTAGGTCCATGAATCAAGGCAAATTGGAACTGGCCAAATAGGAGATGGCAAGAATGAACGTCAACATTTTAGGGATCAGCGAACTAAAATGGACTGGAATGGGTGAATTTAACTCAGATGACCATTATATGTACTACTGTGGTCAAGAATCCCTTAGAAGAAATGAAGTATCTACCATAATCAACAAAAAAGTCTGAAATGCAGTACTTAGATGCAATCTCAAAAAACACAGAATGATCTCTGTTCATTTCCAAGGCAAACTATTCAATATCACAGTAATCCAAGTCTATGCCCTGACCAGTAATGCTGAAGAAGCTGAAGTTGAATGGTACTATGAAGACCTATAAGACCTTCTAGAACTAACACCCAAAATAGATGTCCTTTCCATTACATGGGACTGGAATGCAAAAGTAGGAAGTCAAGTAATACCTGGAGTAACAGGCAAACTTGGCCTTGGCGTACAGAATGAAGCACAGCAAAGGCTAATAGAGTTTTGCCAAGAGAATGCACTGGTCATAGCAAACATCCTCTTGCAACAACGCAAGAGAAAACTCTACACATGGACATCACCAGATGGCCAACACCCAAATCAGATTGATTATATTCTTTGCAGCCAAAGATGAGAAGCTCTATACAAGCAGCAAAAGAAGACAGGGAGCTGACTGTGGCTCAGATCATGAACTCCTTATTGCTAAATTCAGACTTAAATTGAAGAACATAGGGAATACCACTAGACCATTGTGGTATAACCTAAATCAAATTCCTTACAATTAAACAGTGGAAGTGAGAAATAGATTCAAGAAATTAGATCTGATAGACAGAGTGCCTGAATAACTATGGATGGAGGTTCGTGACATCATACAGGAGGTGGGAGTCAAGACCATCCCCAAGAAAAAGAAATGCAAAAAAGCAAAATGGCTGTCTGAGGAGACCTTACAAATAGCTGTGAAGAGAAGAGAAAGGCGAAGGAGAAAAGGAAAGCTATACCCAATTGAATGCAGAGTTCCAAAGAATAGAAAGGAGAGATAAGAAAGTCTTCCTCAGTGATCAATGCAAAGAAATAGAGGAAAACAATAGAATGGAAAAGACTACAGATCTCTTCAAGAAAATTAGAGATACCAAGGGAACATTTCATGCAAAGATGGGCCCAATAAAGGACAGAAATGATATGGACCTAAAAGAAGCAGAAGATATTAAGAGGTGGCAAGAATACACAGAAGAACTGTACAAAAAAGATTTGTGACCCAGATAATCATAATGGTGTGATCTCTCACCTAGAGTCAGACATCCTGGAATGTGAAGTCAGGTGGGCCTTAGAAAGCATCACTATGAACAGAGCTAGTGGAGGTGATGGAATTCCAGTTGAGCTATTTCAAATCCTGGAAGATGATGCTGTGAAAGTGCTGCACTCAATATGTCAGCAAATTTGGAAAACTCAGCAGTGGCCATAGGAATGGAAAAGGTCAGTTTTCATTCCAATCCCAAAGAAAGGCAATGCCAAAGAATGCTCAAACTACCATACAATTGCACTCATCTCACACACTAATAAATTAATGCTCAAAATTCTACAAGCCAGGCTTGAACAGTACGTGAATCATGAACTTCCAGATGTTCAAGTTGGAAAGGCAGAAGAACCAGAGATCAAATTGCCAACATCTGCTGGATCAACATTAAAGCAGGAGAGTTCCAGAAAAACATCTACTTCTGCTTTATTGACTATTCCAAAGACTTTGTATAGATCACAATAAACTGTGGAAAATTCTGAAAGAGATGGGAATACCAGACCACCTGACCTGCCTCTTAAATCTGTGTGTAGGTGAGAAAGCAACAGTTAGAACTGGACATGGAATAACAGACTGGTTCTGAATAGGGAAAGGAGTATGTCAAGGGTGTATATTGTCACCCTGCTTATTTAACTTATATGCAGAGTACATCATGAGAAATGCTGGCTGGATGAAGCACAAGCTGGAATCAAGATTGCCAGGAGAAATATCAATAACCTCAGATATGCAGATGACGCCACCCTGATATCAGAAAGTGAAGAGGAACTAAAGAATCTCTTGATGAAGGTGAAAGAGGAGAGTGAAAAAGTTGGCTTAAAGCTCAACATTCAGAAAACTAAGATCATGGCATCTGGCCCCATCACTTCATGGGAAATAAATGAGGAGACAGTGGAAACACTGAGAGACTTTATTTTTTGGGCTCCAAAATCACTGTGGATGGTGACTGCAGCCATGAAATTAAAAGACGCTTGCTCCTTAAAATAAACGTTATGACCAATCTAGACAGCATATTAAAAAGCAGAGACATTACTTCACCAACAAAGGTCCATCTAGTCAAGGCTATGGTTTTTCCAGTAGTCATGTATGGATGTGAGAGTTGGACTGTAAAGAAAGCCGAGTGCTGAAGAATCGATGCTTTTGAACTGTGGTGTTGGAGAAGACTCTTGAGAGTCCCTTGGACTGCAAGGAGATCCAACCAGTCCATCCTAAAGGAAATCAGTCCTGAATATTCTTTGAAAAGACTGATGCTGAAGCTGAAACTCCAGTTCTTTGGCCCCCTGATATGAAGAACTGACTCATTTGAAAAGACCTTATGATCCAGCAATCCCACTGCTGGGCATACACACTGAGGAAACCAGAAGGGAAAGGGACACGTGTACCCCAATGTTCATCGCAGCACTGTTTATAATAGCCAGGACTTGGAAGCAACCTAGATGTCCATCAGCAGATGAATGGATAAGAAAGCTATGGTACATATACACAATGGAGTATTACTCAGCCATTAAAAAGAATACCTTTGAATCAGTTCTAATGAGGTGGATGAAACTGGAGCCTATTATACAGAGTGAAGTAAGCCAGAAAGAAAAACACCAATACAGTATACTAACGCATATATATGGAATTTAGAAAGATGGTAACAATAACCCTGTGTATGAGACAGCAAAAGAGACACTGATGTATAGAACAATCTTATGGACTCGGTGGGAGAGGGAGAGGGTGGGAAGATTTGGGAGACTGGCATTGAAACGTAAAATATCATGTATGAAACTAGTTGCCAGTCCAGGTTCAATGCACGATACTGGATGCTTGGGGCTGGTGCACTGGGACGACCCAGAGGGAGGGTATGGGGAGGGAGGAGGGAGGAGGGTTCAGGACGGGGAACACATGTATACCTGTGGCAGATTCATTTTGATATTTGGCAAAACTAATACAATTATGTAAAGTTTAAAAATAAAAGAAAATTAAAAAAAAAAAAAAAAAGACCACGATGCTGGGAAAGATTGAAGGCAGGAGGATAGGGGACGACAGGATGAGTTGGATGGCATCACCAACTCAATGAACATGAGTGTGAGTAAACTTCAGGAGTTGGTGATGGATAGGGAGGCCTGGTGTGCTGCATTCCATGGGGTTGCAAAGAGTTGGACACTCAGCAACTGTACTTAACTCATATACATATATGTGTGTGTATGTGTATAAATATATATATGAATATATATGTATGTACAGTTATTAGTATTTATTTTAAATAATGACTCTTTATAAACAGCACACTAAGCCAGCAACAAACACATAACTGACAATAATTACATGCAAAAAGGACATTTAGGTCATGGCTACTTCTGACCTGTGTGATATTCTTTTGGTCCAGAAATAGCCGCCTTACTCATGTGTCCCTGAGTGTCAGTGTCTTGCTTTCTACTTAATGTCAGTGGATTCCTTCAGACCAATAACACCTCTGCATTGATATTTAAGCCTTAATTATCACAGAAAGATGATAATCTGTTCCCATTTTCCCCTATTTTTCAACTGATAACCTTGAACATTTAAAACTTGGAAAGATATCTAAATTTTCTAAAAAAAACACCTGGGAGGAATCCCATATGAGGACAATTTTTATTTCAGTTGTGTCAAGGTTATATTCATTATAATTTTTATCTCAGCATTTGTTTGAAGAATGGACATTCCATCAAGTTTCCAAACTTTTGTCCCACAGAGCAAGGGAAAATGTCATTGATAGGATTTCTGTATTTATAAATGCAAAATAAGGCAAAAAATCATCATCAGAAAATTACCCTTAGATATCAGCTTCAAAAAGTAATAGCTGTCCATTAACCTACTGGCACATTATTTGGGGATATAGGAAATCGTTTATGAAAAGGTACCTTGCAGTCAATGAGATGAGGAAGTAATTGGGTCAATACGGACAGGTTTTGCAAACAAAAGTTACATGTAATTAGTGAGGAAATGATTCAAACAGTTTAGAATAGAAAACGTAATGCTTTTTGTTCTTTTTTATTTTCAGATTTTTATGCTCTTAAAGGTTACACTCTATTTACAGTTCTTATAAAACATTGGCTATGTTCCCCATTGTGTCCAGTATATCCATGTAGCCTGTCTCTCATCCAGTAGTTTGTATCTCCCACTCCCCCTTTTATTTTTTTACTTTCAACCTAACACTCTTAGTTAGGATGTCAAAGCCAAGATTTGTGTGTTCAAAAGACAACATATACCGTGAATGATAAAATTCGTGCCCAGAAGCATAATTTAAGAAGAATGCAAATTCCCATCATTTCTGTTGACCATTCCCTACAGAGTGTGTGTGTGTGTCTATATGTCTAAAGTCAGTAATTGGTGGCCTTCCTGATCTAGTTTTATTAATATATTTTTCTTAGCTTTATTTATTTAGAAATAATGTGTCATTCAATAGCTTTCCACTTTCCTATTTATAGCTATAATTTTTCCTAAAGTTAAATGATAATGTTGTTACTTGGAGAAGGCAATGGCACCCCACTCTAGTATTCTTGCTTGGAAAATCCCATGGACAGAGGAGCCTGGTAGGCTGCAGTCCATGGGGTCGCGAAGAGTTGGACACAACTGAGCGACTTGACTTTCACTTTTCACTTGCATGCATTGAAGGAAATGGCAACCCACTCCAGTGTTCTTGCCTGGAGAATCCCGGGGTCGGGGGAGCCTGGTGGGCTGCCGTCTATGGGGTTGCACAGAGTCGGACACGACTGAAGCGACTTAGCAGCAGCAGCAACAATGTTGTTACTAAAGTGCAAGAACACCAAAAACAAAAAAAAAAAAGAAAAAAAGAAAGAACTTTCATGATGAACTGTCAAAATGAGAAAGACAAATGCAAACTACATGTCCCAGAAAATGATTTGAGCTTTGTTCATTTTATATGGTAGTGAAAACGATTTTATATGATGGTGAAAAACCTCCATTTAAAGGTTCTTTTCTTTTAGAACCAATGGCATTGGTAACACACAAATGTTCTGCTGCAGGAAGTGAATAACTAAGTTTTACTAAACAGCCATGCCCTGAACTCTTTGATCCATGTGACACTGAGGATTCCAGAGGTGATTCAAGGATTAGAACTGTCATTTGGCATATTTTTCTCAAAGAATTCCTGAAGTTTTTGGTTAGGGCTGAATTTAGTTACCATGTCCTTAGCATATGTTCTTTTGAACAGCAGCTGTTATACAGCTTTGTGAAGCAAAAAGCATAAGACTAATATGGGATCTAAAGCAAGCACAGGGGTGGTCAAATAGTCAGTTATGTCAATTACAGCAGGTTGGGCAATCTTCCAGTCCATCAGCTCTACAGTGCCCATTAAAGACAGCGGCAATGAGAAACATGCCTCCCTTGACAGTGATAGGCTTTAACTCTAAGTTATGTAAATATTGAGGAAGACTCATGGAGTCAAAGCGTGACTTTAAACAAACATTGTATTTGATAAAACAAGGAGTTTGCTTATTGCATACAACACGATCTATATTAAGTTAGTTAACAATTGGGCTCACCAGTCTCCCTAATATTGTTAAACATTTAGGTAGTTTATTTGGCTTAAAAATATTAAATAGTAATTTTTATTTTCTCTTCCTATGAATCCCATGGCTATCACTGTTAGGTAGGTAATACATCACTTAGGCAAAAGCATTAAATTTGTCAGTCTAAGACAACTTGAAAAGATATAAAAGTAGCCCACCTTCCTACTTGTACCTTAGGAGGCTGTGAAAAAGCTAGCATTATCAGTAAATCAAGTTATAGGAACATATATATATGTGTATGTGGGAAAAAGGCTTATGTTTGGGTATATGCACACATCAGATCTTATATATTTAAATATACACATATCTACACACATATGTATGCATATACTCACACATGTATATATGCATATATCTTCTGAACGTTAATAGAAACAGATTTATTTCATTTTTGGCATTTAAAGAACTGACAAATGACAACTTTATATAGTTAAAGTTCTTATTTTACTCTCCGTGTCAAGTGTAAAGCTGTTTACCAACTTTGCAGGCTGGTACTGTACTGAGATAGCTGGCCCTCTGCTGAGGTTATCATATGGCAACCTACTAGAACATTCTCCATTGTAGGGAGAAGGGATTTGCTGATGAGGCAGTTTCACAACATTTTTGATCTAATCGAAAATTGACTCCAATTAATATTTTCTCTAAGGCAAGAGAGATACTCCACTGAGACATGTACCTTCCTTTACTCAAAGGTAATTATCAAGCTCCAGGAATGATTGGTTTAATAAAAATTCTAGTGATCATATACAAAGTATGTGTAATATGAATCAGAAAACCAAGTGTTCCTATAAATGCTGCCAATACTTAAATATATTTTGTGAAATATATTTATACTGACTTTAGATTTATCTACAATGTATGTCACAGTTAAGCATTTTACTTAACTTAATAGATCCAGCTCTAGGCTGCTACTACTTCTTAAAAAAATCGGGAAAAAAGAGTATACATTATGTGTAATTTTAGATAGCCTTATACATAAATGTTTATATGCAAATATAGCCTGCATGTATTAGAGCTTCCTGTGTTGTTCTTCATTAATATAATTTGAGTTATGAAATTCTTGTCTACTTAGAATCACTGGAAAGAGCCTTTGACCTACTGAAAGAGATACTAAAATAGATTCCTATATGAAGAGAAAATAGAAGGGAATGCTTTCTATTCATACTAATCCTCAAAATGTTCCAGGTCACTGACCCACACTGATAGGGTGTACATTAAACTCCACCTATCGTTTCATGATACATTTAATTTCTGGATACTAAATCTTAAAATGTTCCCGTTATAACCTAATACATTGTTTTTTCATCTTTCAAGGAGAATGAAGGTACCATGCAATTCAAGCTCCTTGCACACAAAAAATGGAAATATTGCACAATTCAATTGCTTAATATTTTTGCCAAATTTTAAATGTCGGTGTGGAATTAAATAGGTTTAATCTCTGCCACTTATGTTTCCTTGGGAGTAAGAGAAAGTAATACATTTAATTTTTATGGGCTTGGTAAATACCCAGAAAAAAAGTTTAGGTTGAAAGTTTTTGTTTTTTTTTTACATCACTCTTTGTCTGTTAATCACTGCATGTGTGTCCTCTCGAGGTATTATATGCAAGTATGTCAGTCAAAGATCTGTCACAAAGACTTAACTGAAAAGAATTGTGTATTTTCATTTATTAGGTATTGTGATATGGGGAAATGAGTATTTTGAATCTTTTTAGGACTTTAATGAGCACATTTTAAGAGATTAGTAACGCCTCTTCAACTCACCCAACTTCTCAATCCTGCTCTAAGGGAATCACATGAGCACTTGACCTCCATAAGATTTTAAGAAGAAACACAAACTTCATAAAATTTAATCACATTAGTTGAAAGCTGGAAAAATTTGTTTTAATGCTTCTCCTAAGCCACCAATTTCCATTACCTGAATCCTATCAACATAATCCTTTCTAAGAAAGAAAAGAATGAATCAAATGGAAAAGATTTGTACTTGAATTATCTTCAGTCTCAGGGCCAATTAGAAGCATTTTTTATCAGCACACCTAGGTATAACCTTGACTGTTTCTAATTAGTCCATCAGCTCAGATAATAAGAAATGCAGGGACATTTTTACAGGGTTGTAAATTGAGAAGAGTTCACATTGTTGATAGCACGTGTACTACTCATGTAGGAATAGATAGGGAGAGAAGAAAGAAGTGCATTTATAGGGTAAAGTGTTATGACATAAAGCATTTCCATTAGTAACTAAAGAAGGTCATTTTTTCACAGAGAGAATTATAATTCTATTGCTATATAAGACATATTCATTTTAAATATTACCAGGTTCTAGCCAGTTGTGCTGTTTGACAAAAAATGAATGTGGTATGTAGTTTGTATTAAAGTAGAGTTATCAGCACAGTGTAGATTTTTGGCATGATTTTCCATAAAACAGATGATAGTAAAATTGGATATTGGAAGTGATGGAATATGTGTATTTCCACATGATAATTGAATAGTTAGTACATTTTAAATGTCAAAGTTCATTTCAGAAGTGGAATTGAAGACAAAAAGAAGCAGGCTCAATTAGCTTTCTAATATTTAGTGTTAAAGCCTGTAACATTTCTTGTTATTCCATTTCATAGAAAAATTGATAAATGAATACCCCAAGTTCTCCTGAGAAGTATTATTGTGAAATTAGACAAAATTTTCTAATGCTGTATGGATTATTATTCAAGTGTGGGTTATGATTTTTATTTGATATTTGTCACAAATGATAAGTATACCATAGCTCTGGGTTTTGAGAAGTAATGAGTTCCTTTTTACAGAGAAAAAGTCTTTGAACAGAGTTCTCCATGAGTAAGAAATGCAGTAGTTTTGGTTAAAAAAGAAAATCAACCTATTTTTATAGTTATTAGTGAAAGAAAGTTGTGAGTGTGTGTGTGTATATATATACACACACACATATGTATAAATAAATATATAACCTAAAAAGTTACTTTAAAAATTTAGCCAAATTATTTGGGCTCCCTCTTTTTTCATTCATAGGCTTCTACTTAAATATTTTTGTGCCTTTTCTTCCAGATGAATAATTAGGAATAGCTTTAAAACAAACTGTACCCAATATGGGAATTTCTAGTCTATTCAATGAACAAATATTTTTTTAATACCTACTAGAGACTAGACCGGATAAGGCGATGGCACTCCACTCCAATACTCTTGCCTGGAAAATCCCATGGCTGGAGGAGCCTGGTAGGCTGCAGTCCATGGGGTCGCTAAGAGTCAGACACGACTGAGCGACTTCACTTTCACTTTTCACTTTCATGCATTGGAGAAGGAAATGGCAACCCACTCCAGTGTTCTTGCCTGGAGAATCCCAGGGACTGGGGAGCCTGGTGGGCTGCCATCTATGGGGTCGCACAGAGTCAGACACGACTGAAGCAACTTAGCAGCAGTAGCAGCAGCAGAGGCTAGACACTTACCATAGATAAAGTCTAGATTAAAAAAAGTTAATAAGACATGGTCATTGCAGTCAAGTATCTTTGGCTCTGGACTTACTTACCTAAACACCTTAATGTGGGAAAAACTATGGGGAGACAATATCGAGATCATAACAGATGTTTAACAGATGTTTATAAAATGAAATATGAAAGTTTAGAACAATATGATTTTATCCAAGCTTTAATTTTTAAATACTACAGCTACATCTTGCATGTGGTTTTTGATAACTAGACTCTCTAGATTATAAGTTTATTATTCCTGTATTTCAGGAATAATTAGAGACAATATTTACAATGAAATAAAAATTTCCTTATACCAGAATGCCCATTTTGCAATTATGAGGTACGATAAAGGAATTGGAAAAGGTATTTTATATTTATCAACTATAAAATGTGCTGTACTCCCAATTTAATGGTGAAGAGAAAGATTCACTTAAGTAATTTGGAAAACTTTTATGAAAACTTTCATAGTTATAAAGGTGGAAAAAAGCATTTCATTGTAAACATACTGCTTGCAATTTCTAGTTGTAATTTAGGAGTTATAGGCATAAGAATCTCACCATTTATCACTTTTTATTTTAATGCAAATTAAATGAATTATCATATCTAGAATGAGGAATTATTAAACTTGCTGTTCGATACTTATTTTTAATAACACATATTTTAATATCATTAATAACAGTATTGATGGTAGTGGGGGTATATAATTTTTATTGGTTACCTGTATAGACTTTAGAGATAAAGTACTCTCTTTAGTGATTTCCTACTATGTGTATATTCAGATGGTAAAACACCTGCCTGCAATGCAGGAGATCCGGCTTTGATCCCTGGGTCTGAAAAATCCCCTGGAGTAGTAAATGGCAACCCACTCCACTATCCTTGCCTGGAGAATTCCATGAACAGAGGAGCCTGGTGGTCTACAGTCCATGGGGTCATAAGAGTCAGACACGACTGAACGACTAACGCTTCTAGTTAGACTTCTATAATAACTGGTTAAGGAGGGGGATAGTAGCAGGCAATTCCAAAATTCTCCTGTGAATTTGCTATTGAAAGGTTATAATTCTAGGTCCTGAGTCTTTGGCTGCTAGTGACTCATAGTCATTTAAGAAAGAATTTACCCTTCCTGGGCCTTGCTCCTTTTAGAGAGATGTAGGTCACATACAGTCTCCTGAAGTCATTCCTTTGTGCACCATAACACACAATGTAAATTAAGAAATATGACTTCCCACTTTTCCCCTGGGGAGAAAGAAAAATTATTCAGACATACCAAACTGAAATACTCAGTTCCAACCTATAGCTAATTCTTTGGGAATAGGGAAAGCAAAAGACTGTGAGAATTAAATTTAGGTTAAATATTGTACTGTTTATAAGTTAAAAAAGGGAGGCAAGTTTGCCATTAGTTGCTTATTAGAAATGGCAGCAAATGTAAATAAAATTGTAAAAAAAAAAATAATTTTATCCTAATAGTTTACTGGGATATTATATATTTAAGATAATTATCTTAAATGACATAAGAAACTGAAAGAAAAAAATGTCAAATATCATTAGTAAAAATTGTTTTGTTTGATACTAAGAATTAAACATGCATTGGAGAAGGAAATGGCAACCCACTCCAGTGTTCTTGCCTGGAGAATCCCAGGGACGGCGGAGCCTGGTGGCTGCCGTCTATGGGGTCGCACAGAGTCGGACACGACTGAAGTGACTTAGCAGCAGCAGTTTGGCATGTATTTGTTAGTGAGAAAGAAATAGCTAGAATACTAACTGTCCATTCTATCCAAAGCATAGTATTTTCGGGCTCTTATTTTTAACTTTCCATTCATAAATCTCCCTCCCAGCCATTCTTAATGTACAAGTTTAAATTATTACCTACCTTTTGAACATGTGAACATCAACAGAAGATGTCTTTTTGAAATACAAAGAGTAGTGAAAGATACTTAAAAACTATCAACTATTCGTATTTGTCCTTGACATTGTAGCATCCCAAAGTTGTTGTAAGTTGTTACAAAAAAAAAAAAAAAAAAAGGAAAATCATCTAAGAGAAATATATCTTCTGACCAGTGGAGCATCAATAAGCCAATTTTATTTTCTCTACTGACAAATGTGGTGAGGTGAAAACGCCTTCACTGCAGTCAAATCTTACCTAGAGGTGAGGTGCCATCTATCTGCAGCTGTTATTAAAAAAACAATACAGTGCTTACAAATATATGAAAAAAAACCCAACAACCCAGGCTACTAAGATCTCATTTTTCATAATTATTTCCAATTTCATTAACAGCTTTAAAGTTGAGAATCCTCTTGTTTTTCCTGCTTTTTCCATTAAAGATGAGTTTAACATTATTGGTGTCTAAACAAAAGAAAAGCAAAATATAGTGGATGAGGTGACAGAGCAATGACCTCATATTTATATAGTCCCCTAAAACAAAGTGCCATGAAACAATGAATAGAAAAGCAAAAGTCCAGATTAGAATGCTAAATTGATTAGTTCTTTATTACTACTAATACTGTTTTACAAATTGTGAAGTTATGCAGTAGAGAGATCTGGTATTTTAGAAGTGAATTGTGATGATCAAACAGTATAAACTATGTCATCTATTTCACATCTCATAGAAAAACTAGCTACTTTGGGTTAATAAATCCTTTCCACTCAGAAACAATTGTAAATATTTAAATGTTTGATTATAAAAAGTGTTCCTTGAAATCGATTGTCTATTTATCATAGCCCCCCAAATCATTCTGGGGATACTTAATTTCATCTCATAGTACATCTTAAATTTCACACGTTTAAAGTTTTACTTTGCAAAGAAGCAACTTGAATGTCTGTTTTGGAGGGCATTATGATCATTTTTCTCTAACTTTCAGATGTCAGAGAATAGTAGTTAGATTTTAAATAGACATCTTTTATTTCTGCAGAATGCAAGCTCTGATTTCAGATTTAGTCAGAAAAGAGATACACATAAATCTATATGACCAGAAGAGATAAGTAGATCATAAAAAGTCCACACACATCGTAACCCAGCACATCTAACACAGAGATAAGGACAGTTACAGATTATTATAGCATGGATAGCTTGATAATCTATGGTGAATCTATGATAAATTTCAAACTATAACAAATACAATGACTCATATTTTTTTTTAAAGAAACAAACCACGAAGGCATAAATTTACCCTGAGATTTGTGTCACTAAGAACCTGAATAGTTCAAAGTCAAACATTATGTGACATGCTTTAGATTGCTCTTATGAAAGGCACTATAGAAATGTCACCCTATTAGAACCTACTGTATTTAAGAATTAACTGCAGCAGAACAGCCAGGGGAGATGAATATCTACTGTTGTGAGATCGTCCCCCGCTATTACTCATCAGCAATTAATGCAAAGCGAGCTTTAGAAAAGAGTGTGTAAGACAAAGAAATAAACACATTGTTAAAAGGCATGCATTTAATATCAGGATTTCTTTTTATTAATTCTAACAGACCCTTATATGATAGTATTTGCTCTTTAATAGTAAGAGCCTTTCATTTAAATGATGCAATCAGTATGCCACAAGCGGGTTCTTTTTGTAGTGGGAGGAGTTAGCAGCTCCAACATTCAATTGACCTGTTTCCAAATAATCTACAGGAAAAAAATGAAGATTAAGCCCTCTAACAAGAGCAGTTTTCACAGCCTTGCGTACAAAGAGAAGGATTCGGTAAAAAGATGAGAGGGCAAGCCGCATTGTGCTGGCCCACTTAAATCTTATTTCCAATTCACTAAATGTGTTATTTGACTTGGCAAGTGAGCTAGTATGTGTATTAGATCAGCAGGGAGCCTAATCAAGGAGATGCCAAGTTTACTGCAGCCCCTCTGAGCTGCATTAGCCTCAACTAGTGACCTTAAGCAAAGTGGGTGGTTGAACCCAAAAGAGAATAGCATTAACTTTTGCTTGAAGTTCAGCCTGATTTGAAGTCTCCTTTTGTGCCTTATTCCAAAAAAAAAAAAAAAAAAAAACGGGAGATGGGGGGAAAAAAAGCAAAAAGCATTTAACAGAATTGAATCTGGTGTGCTCAGCATCATCTTCACATGCAAAGCTTCATAGAAGCTTGCCTCCGCTAATGCTGACACATGCAAAAGACATGAAAAGCATTAACTCAGCTGAGGCACTTGATTTTGCAGCTGCAGAACAATTCACTTTGTAACTCAGTAACTCAGATGGGGCTTTTCCACCCAGATAAACTGCTAATTTGCTAATTGATACAAAAAGTATTTTCAAATATTAAATAAACTGCCAAAAAGGCAAAAAAAAAAAAAAAACCAACAAAACACAAAAAACATAAATTGCAAGAACACATGAAAGACAGTTTCACTTGAACTTTTCTTAGTAAAGTATTAAAAGACATATTTCCAAAGACACTTTTTTTTTTTTTTTACCATGTACCCAGGACTGAGTATTCACTCCTTGTTTCCTATGATAGATTGGGTGTTATAATTTGTACCAAGTAGCAAGCCTTTGTAGTTTTAAAAAGCTGTTATTCCAAATTAGTGCAGGCATCTTTAGAAACATTTGTTCTCAACTTGGTTTCCCTATTTCAAAACTGCTATCTTATATATGAACTCAAAGATTTTTAATAATGCCAATTTTTAAACATTGTTTAAGAAACATTTTGGATTCTATCCTTAATCTCAGTGTTGGACTGAGAAATATCCATACAGCAAAAATATGTTGGATATGTAGAGTGTAAAATTATCAAAGTTCAAAACATTCATGTTTTATACAATCTTCTGTAAGGTCTTTGGCTTTAATACTCTTTTTGCACCACAAAATCTAACATGAGTTTTTTATTCCATCTTTCATTCTCCACTGTTTGTGTGGCTTCCCTCCTCAAATCTGTCAGAAACACAAAGCCAAGCAAAGCATCATCACCTTCTGAAAACTGCTAAAACTATAGTCAGAATCAACACAGCAAAGCACCCTGCACTTAGACTCATTTCCTTGGTATTTAAGTGATGGGATGACTTGAGGACCCATGCTGCATTTAGCTACATGCTCCAGGTCACAGAGGTATTCCGCTGAGGCCATTTTTAGAAGACCATAAAACCACCCCATCATGTTCTGCTTCCAGGTACTTTCACTGCCTTTGTATCACATGTACGGAGGAGAAAAAAAAAATGGCTTAAAATAATAAGATACTTAAATAATTGGCATTGACATTGCCTTTTTAACTCTGGGATTTCAAAACATTTTCCAAACATTAATTGCAATGGGACCCCGGTGAGCCTGACAGTATCATACCTATTTTCCAGGACGGTAAGCAGGGAGCACTGGGCCCATTTCTTGCCTTGCCCTGTGCCCTTCAGAGCTCGCCCAAGCTCAGAGCTCCCTTAAAAACCACTGGATCAGCTCCAGGGAAGCACAGAGGAAAATGAGAAATGGGCTCTTGGAGATTTAAGAGATTTTGTAAGGTCACATACAAGGGAGCTGTAGCTAAAAGTCAAAGCTGAAAATCTAAAGTTTCCTTATGCAGTGGTTAGATATATTTCCTCATTAAGAAAATATGTGTAGAATGCCAGGCCTGCAGGAATACCGTGGTAAGAAATGGAATCTGTTGCTGCTCGTTTTTGAATAACATATTCAATAACAAAAACGTCTCCCTTTGATTTGAATAAAAATGACCAAATGTTCACAGGCAGCATGGAGAGGAGCCAAGCAAGGACCGACAGTGAATTTCAGCATTGACTTCTAAAAATTGTGAAAGGGAGGCTAACAGCCTAATTTGTATTAGCGACTAGATTTTTGCCCCGAGATCAGGGGGTGGTATAAAGAAGAGGCATATACAGAAAGTGGAAGGGGGGTTAGAAGTCATACCAAACATGCTGCAAAGGCCTGTGGGCACCTCAACCTTTTTTCTTTAATTGGGAGAAGAAGAGGTTTTGACTAAAGTCTAAGTTCTACAATGTAGGCCGGTAGCCCAACTGGGAAATACTCTTGATTTGAACAGTTTGCAGCCGTTCTATTCTGAACTCTTTATATAGCTCCTCTTTCAATACTGGGACACATATTTTAAGGTAAAAAAGGGTATTTTACTAATTTTTTAAATGAAGCTTTGACTGCAAGCGATACTCAGAGTTGGTAATCATCGCTGGTTCCTTTCCCATTCCGCACTGCAGGAATGAGGGCAATGTCACAGCTGGCTCTCAGCACAGCTCTTATTACTAACACCAATTATTGATTTTTAAAAGGCCTACACTATTAGTACCCTGCTACATCTCTTCACACACAATATGTGTTTTAAAAATTCCTTTTTAAAAAAATATAAAATCTGAGTCTCACCTTTCTATCATCAGCATGCTTGCTCTTTACATTTTATCTTAAATCTTCACAGGAAAGCAAACCAGGAATCTTTTTTTTTTTTTTTTAAACTTCTGGGCTAATTTAGAAGCAGAGATGCTTTACCCATATGATCTCCCTGGCAGGTGTCACGTTAGGGAAAAGCAAATGGTGGACCATGAGGAGAGAATAAAAGGACACAATTAGAAAGTTTAGGATCTTCTATTCCCTTTTCCCTGCCTTTATTTCATGCTATTCCAATCTATGCTAAAGCCACTCATAAAAACCCACCTGGCCTCATTCTCACCAGGACGTCCGGTTTTGCATAGGCATTCATCCCACATTGGACTTTTCTCTTTGCAATCTCCCAATGGCTAATTCTAGAAATTCTCTCAAAATACAACTATTCACACTTTCGTCACTCTAATCATTTATATTTTCCCCGAGTAATCAGTTCTGAGAATTCATTTCCTAGGCCTGCCTTAACACAGTACCACTAACTGGGTTGCTGAAATCACAGAAATGTACCGTCTCACAGTTCTGGAGGCTAGGAATCTGAGGTCAAAGCGTAAGTTTGGTTCCTTCTGACAGCCATGAGGGGCAGTCTGTTCCATGCCTGTCTCCTGCTTCTGGGAGTTGTCAGGCAACCTTTGGCCTTCCTCAGCTTAGAGAAGCATCTCCCAGGTATCTGCCTTCATATTCACACAGCACTCTCCTCGTGTCTGGGTCCAGGTTCTCCATTTCATAAGGACACAGTTATAGAGGATGAGGGTCTGCTGTGATAACCTCATCTTACGTTTATTCTCTGCCAAGGCTCTATTTCAAAATAAGGTCATATTCACTGGTACTGGGGGTTAGGACTGCAGTATATTCTTGGAGGACAAATTTCAAACCTAAACATTGGTTTTGTTAAATGTCTTTACATGCATCACTACTGAAAAAAAGAACCAATGCCAATGCCTCAGCAAGGAAGAAAAATTAATTCATTAATTACATGGGAAGTTTGCATGTATGAGTAAATGAAGACAATAGAATTTCATGAGGATGCCAGAAGTTCACAAGTCAGAAAATCAAGTTTATTTACTCTGTCCTAATATGTGCTTCCCAAGTGGAGCAGTGGTAAAGAATCCACCTGCCAATGCAGGAGATGTAAAACTCGAGTTTGATATCTAGGTGGGGAAGTTACTGTGGAGTGGGATATGGCTCCCAATTCCAGTGTTCCTGCTGGAGAATTCTATGGACAGAGGAGCCTGGCGGGCTACAGTCCATGAGGTGGCAAAGACTCAGGCATGATTGAGCATGCAACACACACACACACACTATATGTACTAACATCTGATGTTCTTCAGTGACAGATGCAATGTAAAACTGAACAGACATTTTCTTGAGCAACTACTAACTGTGCTACTGCTACTAGACCTAAGAATTTTAAAGATAAGTGAAAAGTACTTTCTATCTTCAAACAACTTAGTTAGGAGGCATAGTTCAGTTCAGTTTAGTCGCTCAGTCGTGTCCAACTCTTTGCGACCCCATGAACCTCAGCACACCAGGCCTCCCTGTCCATCACCAACTCCCAGAGTCCACCCAAACCCATGTCCATTGAGTGGGTGATGCCATCAACCATCTCATCCTCTGTCGTCCCCTTCTCCTCCTGCCCTTAATCTTTCCCAGCATCAGGGTCTTTTAAAATGAGTCAGCTCTTCTCATCAGGTGGCCAAAGTGTTGGAGTTTCAGCTTCAACATCAGTCCTTACAAAAGGTATAAACATATCATTGAAATTTAGAGTCCATCATAAAGGAAAGCCACGTAAATAGTGGGGAAGAAAACAGACAGGGGTGAACTCAGCTTAGCAGCCTCATAGCTGTGAGGGAAGGAAGTGAGCACATGTCTTCATAAAAAATACATCTGTATAGTCTCACCTAATTGTAGGGCAAGAATACAATGGAGACCCACACTTCATATATCTAAACATCTTCAATGAAATTAAGCAAACTGCTCACTAAAAACATTCTAATGTCCTATATTGCCAAATAAAACCTTTAAGCAACAATGTATAAAAATAAATGCATTATCATGGTTTTTTATATGACAGTAGAAGCAAAAATTGAAACATATTGGACCTCTGTCATTGCCCAGGTTTGAATCTCCTGGTGATAGACTGGTGTCTTAGAAGAAACATACATATTTCATAAATATATACATATATTTCGTACAATCTTTCTCACCTTCATTTCAGTAAAATTTTATCTCTTTCATTGAAATTTGCAGAGATGGTGAAAAAATTCAGGTTAGAATTGAAACTTTTTAGAGCATTGCAGATATTGTTTAAATGAAATCTAGTTACTTTGATGGCATGTTGTTTATATTACCATGTGTGCCAGAATATAAAGTCAAATCTGATATATAGATAATTTTAAATAAGAGTAATCACAATTTTAAAGAAAAATAAGAGTAATCACCTGAATAACTGATCAGTAGGATGCTAAGTATATTTTGAAGAAAAATTAGTTCTCGATTTTCCTGTCCCTCACCTGACTTTGATAGTGATTTTAGTGAACATTTTTGGAAATTTTAAAAGGCAATAGAAAGAAAACAAAAAATAACATGTGCATTTTATAAGGCTTATGAATGAATACACTGGCAGTTTCAAGGCTGTAAACCTCTAAAACATCAGGACATTGGGTACTGGCTAATATTTGGGTATTTTATTTTTTTTCTTCTTGCAGCTTGGCATAGCACAGACATAGTGCTGACAAATGACAAAGAATTAGTAAAGTTTCCTTGATTTACAAGGTCTATTTCTTCTTAGTAGTTTTCCAGGAAAATACACCCTGGCTTGGTGGTCTGATCCTTTGAAACCTCTCAAGGAGCTTAAATATAGGTAAACTCAATGGGAAATGACAAGAACAAGGTGATTGTTGTTTCCAACTATAATGACTCAAGGTGAATTCCTACCCACAAAGGCAATCCCTTGGTTTATTCCACTGACACGGTACTAAAATACTGACCCGTGGGTTTACTGTAGATACGATTGTCCCTGTAGTGTTAAGAGGAAATTAGTCTTTACCGTGAGGAGTGGGATCATCGTTATCTTTATTTTGCTGGTAACAGAGTAATGAAATATTATACAAAGCACCTGGAAATCTTATAGGTTCTATATAGATGAGCCAGAGATACATAGTTTACTTGAGCATAGTTCATGAATTGATGTTAATTGTAATTTTATGTTACTGGAACTATGCCCATTGTTCACACCAGAAACCAGTATGAGTCATTGTAGTCTCAGGGGTCATGAATAGAGCTTAATATTTCCCAAAAGTAGTACGTCTTAAACACACGCAAGATTATTACTGCAAAAATGTTATTGTTTAAATAGTGAATATGTTGACCATTTTAGCTGACAGTCTCTGTTGCAATTTATCAAAGACAAATTTAGCAGAGTTAAGGTCACCAAAAGGAAACTATTAAACATAAATATTTTCATTTCTTCTGATCTAGTACTTTTTCTACAGCACTATATATCACTTTAGTGCTTCTTGATTAAGAGTGATGCCTTCCTCCAACTTTAGAACTTCAGTGCAAGCATTCCCCTGTCCCATGTTTCTTTTGATTTACAAAGTAGAGTGTAAAGCTGGATTGCATTAGCTTAAAATGAGATCAACACAAATATGTAGCTTTTGGTGATTTATTACAGTGATTTTACTAGATACAGCAAAAAAGTATCTGGGAATGAGAAATTTTCTCTTTTCAAATATTGAAACTCTCCTTCTCTCCCTCTAAACTAACACTGTATTTTATTACCTTAGAAAGTTTCATAATCTGCACCGTCTAATATGCTAAATTTAGGATATGTAATTTTTACTATATAGTGTCTATTAAAATATCAAGAACATTTATTGTTAAATTAAAATGCCTATTCCTTATGTAAAAGTAGAGACTATGGATAGATAAAATAAAGATGTAACTTTTTTAGTGTAATTTTTATTGAGATAATGTAGATTCATATGTACTTGAAAGAAATAATTTGGAAATTCTGTAGAACACTTAGCTACTTCCTATCAATGGTAAACTACAGTATGATATTGTATAAAACCAAGATATTAGTATTGTTACAACCCACCAATCTTATCCAGCTTTCCCCAGTTTTACTTGTACCTGTATGTATGTAGTGTATTTATTTCCATATTTTTTTTTTTTAATCACAGTAACTAATTTGGCCATGTAAGTATTTTCTTAAATTTTAAGCACCTATGCCTAACAAGGGCTTATGGGTTAGACTGTGGGCATGTTCAGTCATGTCCAACTCTTGCCAGGATCCTCTGTTTATGGAATTTTCCTGTTAAGAATACGGGACAGTGGGTTGCTGTTTCCTACTCCAGGGTATCTTCTCCAACCAGGAATCGAACCTGAGTCTCCTATGTCTCCTGCATTGCAAGTAGATTCTTTTACTGCTGAGCCACTGGGTAAGGCCCATGGGTTAGATTATGTATACTTAACCCTAAAAGTTTTAAAATACTTAATAAAAATAGATTTTCCTTAGAATCCTAACCAATACATTTATTACATCTCAGACCTAGTTAAATATTACTAGCAAGTAGTTCGAAAGATGGGCTCTTGTTCCCCCAAATTAAAGACAGCTTATATATCAGCAGGGACAATTTTTTTTTTTTCTTATGAAAGCACATCATAGTTTTAAATCAGAGGTTCAAAAGAGGTTAAGAATAAGAATCTGTTTTGAGTGTTTGGGGCATCAGCTCATTAAGAGTAATAGAGCAAGCTTCCAGTTTGAAAAGGCACCAACTCCAACGTGTAATGATTTCACTT
The DNA here is from genome assembly GCF_019923935.1 of Bubalus bubalis. NCBI lineage: Eukaryota > Metazoa > Chordata > Mammalia > Artiodactyla > Bovidae > Bubalus > Bubalus bubalis. The sequence goes on from NC_059165.1 coordinate 18,541,457, forward strand.
TCAAATTTCTTTTATCTCAGCTGCTTCTACTTCAACAAATACAAGTGCTTCAGATATAATAAGACTAATGAGCATTGCAGATGATTATGAAAATATAATACTTCCCAAGGCATAATGATATCTTTTTTCTCAAATTAAGGAAAAAAAAAATAAAGGATATTTCCCTTGTGAGAGTTGTCATTGCCTGAATAAGACCTCAGTTAAAACCAAAAACTCAACTTTTGAACACATCTCTGAAGAAAGTATTTTGTGAGCAGTTCTCCTTAGCTTATAAGATAAGTTTTATTGGCTTTAGCAAAGATTCTGTAAATGCTATAGGATTATATCCTTAAAGTCAAATGTGTCAAAATGGGTCATTTGAAATCATTGCCTCATTGCAGCTTGGAGTTGGCATTCCGCTGATCAGCTCACCGTGTACTCTTGGGTACTTTCTCTCTAAAGTGGTTACAAGTCCAGCCTTCTAATATTATAGTTGGATGCACTATATAAAAGGGCCATTTTCTAGTAAGTACCTTACTTGCTTCAGAGCCAGAGTGTAGAAGCTCTTTCATCTGTCACAGTGTTTGACACAAGGATGCCGTGTCTCCGTTTGTTCTAAATGGATATTGCGCCCTGTGTAGGAATGGCGATAGAAATCAGGAAAGAACTGAGAACCAAGGCTGTGCAATATAATTTAAAAAAACAAACACAAAAATAAAGTGCCTAATCTGACCCACAAAATGAGACATCTGCAAACTGCTATAGCAAATTGTGTAATGAACGGCATCTCCAGGGTCTCGTCATGCAATTCAGAGCTGTTTTTGGCGCTCTTTCATTTTGGTTTGAAGACAGATTGTTTTACAAGGTACATCAGCCTTCAGGGAATAGCAATTTCCTCTCTACCCTTCCCCTCTCCAACAGCAGCGCCAATGTAACTTTTAAACTGTTTATCTTTGATCAAAAATGTATTGCTTAGCACACTAAGTAAACAGCCCAACAATTTGTCATTGAAATTATTGCTTCCTGTGACTATTTTTAGCGCGTTTTTTTTTTTTTAACATTTACTAAGCAATTGGTAATGAGAGCTGATAACCCTGCCATTTGTTTTTTACTTTTGTAATGATCTCAGAAAAACATTTTGAAATATGATCCACTCTATAATGTAATGGATAAACTACTATGCTGCCAGGAATTATACCCAACTTCCTCACTTAATAGTCATGGGAACTCAAGCAACAACCACAACCCACACACATAATGCAGGAAATGATACGGAACACATATATCACATTTTTGTGGTGATATGTTTACCAAGAAAGGCCACTTTAGCATTACCGAAACTCCAGAAACATTAAATCAAGGAGATTCAAAAATGTGGAAATGCTGATAGAATACTATGCTCAATTATAAAGTGTTTTGTTTTTTGAAACAGTTTGATAGCCACCTATTAATTTAATACATTTAAAATGTAGTTAAATAATACATTTGAATGTGATAGGAAAAGCAGCCAAGTACAATACTATTCCATTTTGCTTTGTGCTGCTATGTAAAGTCCTTTTCCGGAGAAGGCAGTGGCACCCCACTCCAGTACTCTTGCATGGAGAATCCCATGGACGGAGGACCCTGGCGAGCTGCAGTCCATGGGGTCGTGAAGTGTTGGACACGACTGAGCGACTTCACTTTCACTTTTCACTTTTATGCATTGGAGAAGGAAATGGCAACCCACTCCAGTGTTCTTACCTGGAGAATCCCAGGGACGGGGGAGCCTGGTGGGCTGCCGTCTATGGGGTCACACAGAGTCAGACATGACTGAAGCGACTTAGCAGCAGCAGCAGCAAAGTCCTTCTCAGTCCTAAATACATTCTGAATACTTTTATCATTCTTACATGCAGCTTTATTGTTTGTGTTGTTATTTTTGTTTGATATGAATATTGTCATCTATATAGGAAAGCAATCAACATCTACTGATTATTATTTATATGCTGTTTTTAATAGCAACATTAGAGAAGTTATGTCTTTGTACATATTATTTTTCCCTGTTTGTCAATTTTCTGCAGAGAACTTTTCTTTTTTCTTGTTGCTTTGGAAGTACGTTACATCTCATATTTGCAATTGTCCTTAAAAATGAGGCATTATCAGTTCTATTTTTCCCCCTGTGTTTGATATGCATCTAGAAAACAGAACAAGTTATTGTTCTGTAATACTTATGGGCTACACAATGGACAATTTGAATTTAGAGACAAAGATATTTACTTTATTCTTATTAATAGATATATCTATTTTACTACTATATCCTATGTTTAATGACCGCTTTTATATGATTTCTTAGTATAGGAATAAGGATAATTCTATAGTTGGCAGAAAAGAGTTTCAGTTCTTCTCTTATGATACCAGTCTTAATCACTAGTGTAATAGTTGTTTTAAAAAAAAAAAAATTATTTATAGCATTTCACACGCCCTGATATGGTTCCCAAATCCTATGCCCCATAAAAAACTGTAGAGTCTAAAGAAAAATAGAAAGATTGAAACTAAAGACCATCTCAGAGTTGTACAGAGTCAAGATTCCGTGAAGTTCCTTCTGATGTACCAGTGCTATTTGAGGTTTCAGAATGATGTTGAAACATTTCTCTGCTTCTCTTTGATTTACCCTGAATCTGCTTGAGTACCTGAGTCAAAAGGACTCTGCTAGCAACTCTAAGTACCAAGCTAAGAATCCTCCAGAGCTTTCTTGATTGTTTGTTAACTATTGGGAAAGTCTAGAACTGAGAAGAGACTTAATTTTTATACTTTATTAAAATGTGCATAAAATTTATATGTATATACACAGACCCAATTCATAGATATATGTGTGAATATGTGTATATATTGATATTGCTCAGCAATCATAAAGTCCGAGTAGCCTTACTCCATAAAGATAAATGAAATGATCTGCCACAATTCTCAATGTCTGGTTTTTGATGGAAAAGGGAGGAAATGTAAAATCATACTCTCCTTTACCTTCCCCCAAACTGTCATAAAAACAAGTTAGGTTGTTTAAAAGTTTTTATTGAAATTCAAATTAGTGGAATTGTTTTGCATTGATAATCTTCTATTTTATAAAAGCCATTAAGAATTTTTTTTTATTCAAAAAGAATACATTTACCCTTAAAAGAAAACAAATAACTTCTCTCAACATTAGCTTTCCTTTATTATTAATAAATACTACTTTAATTTAGGAAGTCTTTAAAGATATTAGACAGTAAGAAAAGAGAAAATATTCTTCCTTTTTGCATTATAACTAACTTGGTATGTGATGGGGTAAATAGTAACTTTAGAAGTGAAATGAATATTAATCTCAAAACTTCCAGTAAGGGCTAGCAATACAAATAATAAAGATTTCACTCTTCTTTCCCAGGGATGGATCTTACTGTTTTCTTGCAAGCTAAGCCAAGTGATCACAGCAAGAAACAGGCTCTCCTTAGATTGGTACTGCCTAACTTCCCCCTCGGAGAAGGCGATGGCACCCCACTCCAGTACTCTTCCCTGGAAAATCCCATGGATGGAGGAGCCTGGTAGACTGCAGTCCATGGGGTCGCGAAGAGTCGGACACGACTGAGTGACTTCTCTTTCACTTTTCACTCTCATGCATTGAAGAAGGCAATGGCAACCCACTCCAGTGTTCTTGCCTGGAGAATCCCAGGGACGGGGAGCCTGGTAGGCTGCCGTCTATGGGGTCGCACAGAGTCGGACACGACTGAAGTGACTTAGCAGCAGCAGCAGCAACTTCCCCCTTAGCTGGTGATAAAGTGTAATGGTTAGCATCTGTTAAACAACAAAATGGAAGGAAAGCATGACTTGTGAACATTCCTATGGTGACTAAAACAGGGATATATAGTCCCATTTGCCCCAACATTAGATGTCAAAACATTTTAATGCTGTGGGGTTATACTTACAGATTATTTATGTTTGCTCTAAAATTCTTGAAAATTGCCAAATATGAAAGAAAGTGAAAGTGTTAGTTGCTGAGTTGTGTCAGACTCTTTGCAACCCCATGAACTGTAGCCTGCCAGTCTTCTCTTTCCATGGGATTCTCCAGGCAAGAATATTGGAGCGGGTAACCATTCCCTTCTCCCGGGGATCTTCCTGACCCAGGGATTGAACCTGGGTCTCCCATATTGCAGGCTGATTCAAAAGACAAAGTTTTAATGATGATACAAAGAGTTACACAAACAATATTTCTGGGAAGCAGGGAATGTCCCCAGGAAAGTAGAGTCCAAATACAAAATCACAGATGGATATTTAAGCAATCACATAAAATGAGATGTTGAATTAGTTTAAAGTGAATCCAACATTGCTGATTGTTCATTTAAGAACATTCCTGGGGCATGTAGTATATGCCAGGAACTGGGAATAAGGGACATTTATTTATCAAAGACTTGATAGATAGTAGCACAACTTGCTTTAGTTTGCAAGGTAAGATAAAAACATCAAAAGACTGCTGATGACTTTGTAAATTACTTGATATCTCTCTCTCTCTTTTTCTCTCTCTCCCCTAATGATGGTTTAGCTGGAAATGGTTTTATTACTAGAAACACTTAGAGCAAGAACACAGTTCCTGACAACTTAAATTTGATTTATTCAACAAACACCAAATACACAGAAGCAGCTTCCTGGTTTCATTGTCTTGACACCATCTCCTCCCTTTGTTTCCAGCAAGGGCTATACTTTCTGATACTTCCAGTAGTGTCTCAGGAAGCAGAACTAATATGGGAAGAATATTAAACGTAAAGGTAGAGTGACAATTTCCAATGTAAAAGAGTCTAGAAGGATCAATGGAAAATCTTAACCAGTAAGATCATTTGCCACATAATGAAGTAGTCAACGCTGTAAAATTATACCATCTCAGTGGTGGCTAAGGAGCGAGATTTCTTCTAATTAAGGGAAATCATAGCCAATGTTCCCATTTTAATCTAAGACGACATGACAAGTATCTTTAGTTCAGTCGCTCAGTCTTGTCCGACTCTTTGCGACCCCGTGGACTGTAGCACGCCAAGCTTCCCTGTCCATCACCAACTCCCAGAGCTTGCTCAAACTCAGGTCCACCGAATCTGTGATGACATCCAAACATCTCATCCTCTGTCGTCTCCTTGTCCTCCTGCCTTTAATCTTTCCCAGCATCAGGGTCTTTTCAAATAAGTCAGTTCTTCACTTCATGTGGTCAAAGTATTGGAGTTCCAGCTTCAGCATCAGTCCTTCCAAAGAATATTCAGGACTGATTTCCTTTAGGATGGACTGGTTGGATCTCCTTGCAGTCCAAGGGACTCTCAAGAGTCTTCTCTAACACCATAGTTCAAAAGCATCAATTCTTTGGCTCAGCTTTTTTTATAGTCCAACTCTGACAATCCATACATGACTACTGGAAAAACCATAGCTTTGACTAGATGGACTTTCGTTGGCAAAGTAATGTCTCTGCTTTTTAATATGTTGTCTAGATTGGTCATAGCTTTTCTTCCAAGGAGCAAGCATCTTTTAATTTCAGGGCTATAGTCACCACCTGCAGTGATTTTGGAGCCCAAGAAAATAAAGTCTGCTACAGTTTGCATTGTTTTCCCATCTATTTGCCATGAAGTGATGGGAATGGATGTCATAATCTTAGTTTTCTGAATATTGAGTTTTAAGCCAGCTTTTTCACTCTCCTCTTGCACTTTCATCAAGAGGCTCTTTAGTCCTTCACTTGCTGCCATAAGGGTGGTGTCATCTGCATATCTGAGGCTATTGATATTTCTCCCTGCAATCTTAATTCCAGCTTGTGCTTCATCCAGCCTGGCATTTCTCATGATGTACTCTGCATATAAGTTAAATAAGCAGGGTGAGAATATATAGCCTTGATGTACTCCTTTCCCGATTTGGAACCAGTCTATTGTTCCATGTCCAGTTCTAACTTGCTTCTTGACCTGCATACAGATTTCTCAGGAGGAAGGTAATGTGTTCTGGTATTCCCATCTCTTTCAGAATTTTCCACAGTTTGTTGTGATTCACACAGTCAAAGGCTTTGGCATAGTCAATAAAGCAGAAGTAGATGTTTTTCTAGAACTCTCATGCTTTTTCAATGATCCAATGGATGTTGGCAATTGGATCTCTGGTTCCTCTGCCTCTGGGCTTCCCTGGTGGCTCAGAGGTTAAAGCATCTGCCTGGAATGCAGGAGACCCAGGTTCGATCCCTGGGTCGGGAAGATCCCCTGGAGAAGGAAATGGCAACCCACTCCAGTACTCTTGCCTGGAGAATCCCATGGAGGGAGGAGCCTGGTAGGCTACAGTCCATGGGGTTGCAAAGAGTCAGACACGACTGAGCGGCTTCATTTTCCTCTGCCTTTGCTAAATCTAACTTGAACTCACATAACAAGTATCTTATTCTATTTCAAACATATAAACACAATGGTGGCATTCAGGTAATATAATGGGTTAACCTAATAGTTAGAATTTGAGGTTCTCAGGTGAGTTTTACATTTTTAAACTGCATTTCCATACTAACTGCTTTGATGGTAAATTTGGATTCTCTTAAACTGAGATTTTGGTCTTCCTCGGTAGATCAGTGAGTAAAGAATCCAGTTGCAATGCAGGAGACACAGGCAGAAACGAGTTCAACCCCAGGGTCAGGAAGATCCCCTGGCAGAGGAAATGCAACCCACTCCAGCATTCTAGACTGGAAAAGCCCATGGGCAGAGGAGTCTGGTGGGCTACAGTCCATGGGGTCCCAAGAGTTGGACAGGACTTAGCAACTAAACCACCACCACCACCATGATACAGTTCAGGAATTAATTAGCAAAACAAATTCAAATAATAGTAAACATGAAATGAAAAGAGTAAAAGTTTAAGTACTTATCTTACTTTGCTTTATGTGTGCATGCATGCATGCTAAGCCGCTTCAGTCATGTCCAACTCTTTGCTACCCCATGGACTGTAGCCTGCCAGGTTCCTCTGTCCATGAGGTTCTCCAGACAAGAATACTGGAGTGGGTTGCCATTGTTCTACTCACAGATGGGCATACATCCAGCCTGCCACCTGTTTTGGTACGGCCAAGGAGCTAAGAATCATTTTTATCATTTTAAGTAGCTGAAGAAAAACCAGATTATTTTGTGAAATGTGACAGTTATACACAATTCAGATTTCAGTGTCTGTAGTTATGGTTTTGTTGGAACGTAGGGAGTCTTGTTTGTTTCTGTGCGGTCTAGGTCTGCTTTCACACTAAAATGGCAGATTCTGTGGGAAGCTGTGACAGAGACCATACGGCGCAAGAAGCCTAAAATATTTACTATCTTGTCCTTCATGAAGAAGTATGCTGACCCCTCTTCATTGCACTGATCCTTTTGTGAAGCAGAGAAAATGTGCGCATGCACAGCAGTCTGAGTCCAAACCACTTAAGCAAAATAACAATGTTTTCATTCTCCTTGGTATTTCCATCTTAATTAAAAGGTAACGAACATTCTAAAATAGAGGAGCAAGAGAAAATCACACTAAAATTTTGAATTTTTGCAGCTCACAAGTGCAAGATAGCCACTTGTGCCCAAAGTTCTTTGTTAGGATTCTGTGCCCCAACTTGGTCTGGAAATGCCATGATACAGATAATGAACGTGGACCATCAAAGAGGGCAGAGTTGGCCAAAATTTGACTTGGTATCAGCTGCATAAATCTGCTCCAGCATCCCAGTGGGTCCCTGGATCAGCAGATCTGTGATTAGAGCAAAGATTAACTAGGTATCTCCTCTGTAAAGTTCTGCTTTCTATTCAACCTACTTGACTTCACATAATTCAGCAGGTCTTTTTTTTTTTTTTTTTTTTCCTGTTTCTCTCAGAGCCAGTGCTCCCATCCATTCGAAAATAAGTACTAAACCATCAAAGGAATGTAAAATATTTATTGTCATGCAAATGTGGGCATTATCTGGAAATGTCTGGTTCAAACCTAATGGGCCAAGCTTTGAAAATAACTTTCTCAATGTGTTGAAGAATATTTTCTTCATTTTTATGGTATTGCTTTACTTACTATTATAGCGATTGTTGTACACCATTACACTTTAAATATGTTTATAACTTTACACACTTTGCTCACCATATGTACTTTGAAAACATGACTCTAAATATGGCATTGAAACATGTATAATATCATATACGAAACGAGTCGCCAGTCCAGGTTCGATGCACAATACTGGATGCTTGGGGCTGGTGCACGTGGACGACCCAGAGGGATGGTATATGGGGAGGGAGGAGGGAGGAGGGTTCAGGATGGGGAACACGTGTATACCTGTGGTGGATGCATGTTGATATATGGCAAAACCAATACAATATTGTAGTTAAAAAATAAAATAAAATAAATAAATAGAATAGAAAGACACAATTTCATTTATGACAATTTCACTACGTGAGGGAAAAATGATAGATTGACTCTTACTTTAAAAGCCTTAAACCTTTTAATTTGCACTATTACACTTATTTTTCTTTAATTACATAGGCAGAAGTTAACACCCTATGCTTATAATTTAGGAAATTAAAACTTTTAGTAGCACTGTACAGTTATTGCATTGTGCTTTAATTGTGGTTTACAGATTCATTAGACTGTTGGTGAGTAGAAATGCCAATGTAAATAAACGATGATTTAAAAAATGATTGTATTTGAAAAGCAGTATAGACCTTTAAAATCTCTGTTCTGTTACCAGTTTTTGAAAAATCGGGATATATACTAGAGCCTAAATAGGATGTTAGTTATCAAGCTACTTCAATGTTTAAACCCTAGCCAAGTGCTAAGATCTTAGAAGGATGGTTCTCAGGTTAACTGATCTCAAGCTATTCAAACATCTACTAGCATATTTTTTCCCACTAGTATGCAAAAGGGAAGGTAATAAAAAAGAAAGTTTATGTAATATATTTCTATCATACACAGCAAATCTTATATGTATAAAACTCAGAGAACTTTCAGATCAGATCAGATCAGTCGCTCAGTCGTGTCCGACTCTTTGCAACCCCATGAATCGCGGTACACCAGGCCTTCTTGTCCATCACCAACTCCCGGAGTTCACTCAGACTCACGTCCATTGAGTGAGTGATGCCATCCAGCCATCTCACCCTCTGTCATCCCGCCATCTCACCCTCTGTCATCCCCTTCTCCTCTTGTCCCCAATCCCTCCCAGCATCAGAGTCTTTTCCAATGAGTCAACTCTTCGCATGAGCTGGCCAAAGTACTAGAGTTTCAGCTTTAGCATCATTCCTTCCAAAGAAATCCCAGGGCTGATCTCCTTCAGAATGGGCTGGTTGGATCTCCTTGCAGTCCAAGGGACTCTCAAGAGTCTTCTCCAACACCACAGTTCAAAAGCATTAATTCTTCAGCGCTCAGCTTTCTTCACAGTCCAACTCTCACATGCATACATGACCACAGGAAAAACCATAGCCTTGACTTTGAGAAGAACTTTGAGGTCTACCAAATTCCAGTCTCATATATACATTTATATATGTATATATAACATATACATATATATGTATGTATATATAACATATACATATATATGTATGTATATATAACATATACATATATATGTATGTATATATATACATATATATATATAACAAAACAGTCTAATTTACCACCATACAACAAGTTTACCGTACAGATGAGCAAATTAAAATGAAAAAAAAAATTGCCTCTTCTTTGTTCACTCTCTTTTTTCACCCTCATCTAGAGGCTCTTTAGTTCCTCTTCCCTTTTCTGCCATTAGAGTGGTATCATCTACATATCTGAGGTTATTTATATTTTTCCTGGAAATCTTGATTCCAGCTTATGATTCATCCAGCATGGCATTTCACATGATGTACTCCACATATAAATTATATAAACAGGGTGACAATATACAGTCTTGTCGTACTCCTTTCCCAAATTGGAAACAGTCTGTTATTCCATGCTTGGTTCTAACTGTTGCTTCTTGACTTGCATACAGGTTTCTCAGGAGAACAAGTCAGTCAGTCTGGTATTCCCATCTCTTTAAGAATTTCCCACAGATTGTTGTGATCCACACAGTCAAAGTTTTAGCATAGTCAGTGAGGTAGAAGTCAGTATTTTCTTGGAATTCCCTTGCTTTCTCCATGATCCAACAAATGCTGGCAAATTGTTTTCTCTGACTCTTCAAATCCAGCTTGTACATCTGGAAGTTCTCAGATCATGTACTACTGAAGCCTAGCCTGAAGGATTTTGAGCATGACCTTGCTAGTATGTGAAATCAGTACAGTAATTTGAACATCTTTGGCATTGCCCTTCTTTGGGATTAGTATGGAAACTGACCTTTTTCAGTCCTATGACCACTGCTGAGTTTTCCAAATTTTCTCACATATTGAGTGTAGCACTTTAACAGCATCCATCTTTTAGGATTTTAAATAGCTCAGCTGTAATTCTATCACCTCCACTGGCTTTGTTCATAGTAATTTTTCCCAAGGCCCAGCTCTAGGTGAGTGATCAAACTATCATTGTTATCCAGCTCATTAAGATCTTTTTTGTATAGTTCTTCTGTGTATTCTTAATTTCTTCTGCTACTGTTGGGTACTTAAAATTTACATCCTTTATTATTCACATCCTTGCATGAAATATTCCTTTGATAGTTCTAATTTTCTTTAAGAGTTCACTAGTCTTTCCCATTCTATTGTTTTCCTCTTTTTTTAAAATTTTTTGCATTGTTCTTTTAAGAAGACCTTCTTATTTCTCCTTGCTGTCCTCTGGAACTCTGCATTCAGTTGTGTATAACTTTCCTTTTCTCCCTTGCCTTTTGCTTCTCCTTTCCTCAGCTATTTGTAAAGCATCCTCAGACAACCATTTTGCCTTCTTGCATTTCTTTTTCTTTGGAATGGTTTAGGACCTTCCTTGAGACTCAGATAATTTCTGTCTTCTGGCTACAACTTGAACTCTTTAAGTCCCTCAGTACTGCCTGACTTCTGTTATCTGGATGTGCCCTGCAAGTAGTTACTCTGTGGTAACCTCATGTAAGCAGTCAAATATTGTGATGTCTACTTGATCTCTAGCTTCCTGTAGAGATCCAGAACAATCATGGGACTCATCCCATGAGTTTTCCTTTTCTCAGCAATTGCAGTCTTCACTGCCTGCTGTTCAATGTCTGAAAATAATTTCCTCATGCTTTCCCCCTGCCAATTCTAGGATTGTTTACCTTATCAGGGTGATTTCAGTTCCAGTTATTTTGACATTGCCAAATAAAATAGAAGTCCCTTACATGATTCTTAATTGTTCTTATTTACTGCTATTCTATAGGCCTTATTCCATAAAAGCAGTAAGTTACCTCTCTCTCTCTCTCTGTGTATATATATATATATATATATATATTTTTTTTTTTTTTTTGATCTGGAAAATCCTTAAATAAGAACTAGCCAAGTTGCATCTCTCTTTTTATATACTACTGTCCCAATTTGTTAGTATTTTACCTGGTGTTTTATGTTATATTCACAGTGAAATTAATGTCTGGATTAATTTTCAGTGATACTCTTCTTTGAAATTAGACTAATGCTATCTTCAAAATGAATTGGAAAGTTTTGTGTATATTTCCACACTTGAAACCATTTCGATGGTACTTACAGCTTACATCAGTATTTGGTAGATTTTCATATACTATTTTAGACCTAATGTCTTACCTTTAGGTAAGGTACTATTCTGAATAAGATTGTAATAATAATTTTATTGTGTTTTCTTATATACATACAATAATTATTTTATGGTACATAATTTAATTAGGAATTACCATTTTACAGGACATGAACATATCACTCCAAAGTGCTCATACCAATTTACATTCCTACCAGTAGGATAGGAGCCTGTCTCTCTATCTGTATCCTCACTTGTTATAGTTAGTCTTTTAATTTTGAAAAATTTGGATGAGAAATATTTCATTTTATTTTCATTTGAGTTCTCATTTTTTTTCAATTTTCATGATATAGAGTGAAGTTGAGATGCTATTTATATTTTCCATTCTTTATTCCAAACTTCTACACAATTTTTTATTTGGTGCTTATAGTATTTCTTACTAGCTCATAGCTTTTCTTTATAAATTCTATGTCAGTGTCAAATTTTTCCACTGAAAATATCTTTTACCACTTTGTGTTGGTTTTTAACTTTATTTTCTCTTTTATTGAAATAAGTTGCAATTTCCACAGTCATTTTAATGAATATCACTTTATCATTTCTGCTTTTCTCTGAATTTTCCAAGAAATACTTTTATTCATAGACCATAAAGACATTTCCCCTTATTTTGTTTTGTAATTTATAAATTTTTACTTTATATATTTATTTATTTGAAAGAGAAAAAAAATGCTTCTCTTTCTCTACCATGCTACACTCTCAACACTTCTGACACCAAATATATGGGTTTTGTTTTCCCCTACACCAAGCAATTTTTCAACACTAGCTGAGAATCATACAATTCAATTTAATTCTAACACTACTATAGGGAATTGGTATCAAATCCCAAAGGTTAAGAGCTCACTCCAACAAGACTGCCTCCTGACTTCAGACACCAGTTGAAAGTTTAGGTTGTCACCTGTGGTTACTGCAACCCTTGTCTTTGATTCCATATTTTGCTAGAATGGTTTGCAGAACTCAGGGAACAGTTTACTGACTAGGTTACTGAATTATTATAAAAGGGTGCAACTCAGGAATAGCCAGACAGAATAGGATGCCCAGAGCAAGGTTATGGAGCAAGGAATGCAGCCCTTCTATGCTCTCTCCAATACCTCCTTGTCATCTCCAACCTGGAAGCTCTTTAAACCCCATACTTTATAGAATTTTATGAAGGCTTCATTGCATAGTCAAGATTGATTAAATCTTTGGCCAATGGTGATTAGTGCAACCTCCAGCCTCTGTTCCCTTCAAAGGTTGGGGAGCAGGGAGGTAGGAAGCTGAAAGTTCCAATCCTCTAATTATAGCATTGGTTGTCCCAGGCAAGCAGCCCCCATCCTGTGGGTATCTAGGGACTTGTGCAAACTCAACTCATTAACATAAACTCAAATGTGATTGAAACTGTCTTTTTATGAATAACAAAAGGCATTCCTTTCACCTTTATTGCTATGGAGCTATCTCAGAAACTGAGGACAAAAGAGCAAATACTATGACAAAAGATCCTCCCAAGACCCTTATTACTCAAGATGTTACAAGGGTTTTAGTACTTCTGTGTCCAAGAACTGTGGATAAAACCAAAATATATATATTCTTATTATAAGACATAATAGCACATTATTTAATCCACCAATCACCATTTTTATGGCATAGGTATTAAATTCTCTGTATGAATAATCAATTTTTCCAACAGTAATTACTAAATTGTTACTAATATTAATTTTATTTGATACCATCTCTGTCTGACATAATTTCTAATGCATTTCTAATAACACATATCTCTGAACTCCCAAATCTCTATTTGCTTCTTTCTCTGAAAATATTATAATATTTAATTATTAGCATTTTATAGTAATCAGTACATCACTGGTTAACTGTTCTGACTTCTTCTCCTACAAAATTTTCTTGATTATTTTTGATCCTTTGTTCTTGTGTAGATTTTCTGCAGTTTGTCAGACTTCATTAAAAACTCTGTTGCTAATGTGATTGCATTTAATTTATAGATCACTTTGCGGAAACTTGATATGTTAATACCAAGTCTTTCAGTACATAAAGCTGTTCTATGTCTGAATATATATGAAATCTTGTCTTATGCCACTCTGTTATATTTTATAATTTTCTCCATAGAGGTCTTTTTTTATTAGGTTTAATCTTAATACCTTCATGGTTTCTACTGCCACAGTAAATAGAATCTCTTTTCTGTGATGTTTTCTAATTGACTTTAATCAGCATGTAAAATGTTGTTGATTTTTGCATTTTAATTTTTTAAGTTAGCTATCCAGTTGGTTATCTGATTACATATAATATTTTGTCTATTGGTCCTCTTTGAATATTCTATAATATCATACTAGCCATCATTAACAGACCTTTGTTTTCTTCTAAATAGCGTGTTTCATGCTAAAGGGAACATGTGACCTCACCTCACAAACTGCAAGGGAGGGTGGGAAATGTAGCCTTTGTGTAAACTCAGGAAGAGTAAATGAGAATGGTGAGCATTTAGTCAAATTCACTTACTGTCTGCCCTTCTGATCACTAAATACGTATTTCTCTCTCTCTTCACAAATAATACACTCACTTAAAATGCTCAACGTGTCACCCAGTCACTATATTCAGTTCAAAATCCAAGATATCTCTTCTGTGTGACAGCTTTTGATACTAAATAAAATATAATAGTATGTGTCACCAGATGTAATACAGCATGGTAGGACAAGAGCACCACATTCGATACCTCTCAGGGGAGGGTATGCAATATAAGGGGAAGGAAGAAAGTATTCAGATCCCCAGAGGGCCAACACTTTAGAGGCTTTCATTTTGCTCTCTGGAAAGATTTGCTTTCCCCATTATTTTCCATAGCTCTAGTTTCTGTCATTTTGGAGGCATCTCCTTGGCTTCATCAGAGATGGGTGTTGGGAGCCTGGTTTCCTTGAAGGGTTTGCTGAATTTAAAGACTTCCTCCCTTTCATGGAAACTATTGGCTAAGCATTGTTTTGCATCTTAAAAAATCAAGGCTTTTTAAGAACCAAAGCTTATTTCTTTCACACAGTATTTTTTCAACAGTGCAATAGGCATCATATAGATTTGCTTTTGATAAGATACCAATTTCATTAACCACATCCATCCTTTTGCTTCATCCTCTCTCGGTGATGGCGACTGCCATCAACTCTGGAATGAGTGAAAAGGTTGCAATCCTTTATCTGATTTTTGCCCTTGGTCCCTTTTCTTAACTGAGAAGTTGAGCTTGGTGTCGTACTCTTAATCTCATATTTTTCACATGTCATTTTGTTCAATTGAAACTTTTGCTACTCTTGCATTTGTCAGCTGCCATTTGGACTGTATTTCAGCAGCTAGCCTGCTGAAGTCTATAAGACCACAAACTCTCTATTCCTTTTGTGTCTACTGAAGAACTAGCCATTCCTTCACTGAGCTCAACTCTCTCTTGTGCTTACCTGTTTTAGGCAGTCATACTCAGTACTGTTTTCCAACTCTTTTCTCTAAAGTTACAATTTCCAAAGAATTATTGTTGCCTCCCAATTTACTTCAGGTATTACTTTACCTGACATTTTTCAACTGAAAAACAAAGGTCACTGAACTATGTATTAAGTATAGATGATTGGGACAAGTATATTTGGGGGGGGGGTCATGGTAGGCAAGTACAGAATCATGGAAAGAAGTCAGGAAGCAATTATAACTCAGGAAGATCTGATAGTGACTTTAGTAGGAGGTGGCAGGAGGGATGGAACAAGGTCATCAGATTCTCAATATATATATCTACAGCAGAGTCTATTTCATTTGCTGATAGATTTAATGTGAAAGAGAAAGTCCTGTATAAAGGATGACTAGAAACTTATAGTCAAAAAAATCGATAAAGATGCTTTTGCCATTACCTCATAGTAAGTATTATAGCAAATATTAGGGGCACAAATATGAATAAGTCCCAATATCTCTCTTTCCACAACTCATTTTTTATTCAAGGGAATAGTCGTACAACTGGATAATCACAACACAGTGTACTGTGGGTAAGTATAATTATGTGATTATGAAATGATTGTTCCAGGAGTACAGAGGAGAGAGTGGATTACTTTACCTGGTGGGAAAGGGGGTAAGATTTTGCAAAGGAGGTGAAAGGGAGTTGATTCTTCAACAATGACCAAGAAAGTGTATAGGATTAGAATTTAAAATACCTCTTAAATGGGACATTTTATCTTTTACCACACAGCTATCAATTGCCCATATGAGTAGCTGTAAAACAGATGTAAGTACAATCACTATCTGGTAGCCAATGTCAGCATTGCGATCTTACTCACATATTGTTTTCCCATTGGTTGCACATTTTAAACCTTCTGTTGATGTTAATCTGCAGTTTGGGATCAGCTGAGTCTCAGTTTGGCTATTAACTAATTCTATGAAACTTCCTAAGGAAATTAACCTCCATAAGGTCTTCTTCCGTTCAGTACAAATCAAGGTGTGGACTCCAGTATTGCTCAAATCACTTTATATGGTGATTTAATGGGAAAAAAATCAAAGATAAGTTGAAAATACAGTTATTCATAGATAAAAGTTATTCATTGATAACTTTTATTATTTTAAGGATCAGATTGAATTTAAAATTACCAAAATTTCCTAAATCAATAAGCAGATCATGCCATATATTTCATTTCCTTGGACAGATTTCAATAGGATAAAATGATGAATATCTCCCAAGTTAAAATCTACATGCTTCATGAAAAATCATCACGTTGACACTTACTATATTATTGTGGTTAAATTATAATAAAATAAAAACTTGAATAATTTAAAATAAATTTGATATTCCTAAATTTGTGTTAATTTGTTGCCAAAGAATACATGACAATTATCTTACATTGCACCCTAAAGAAGCTTAATGGTAAATTGTATTTATTTTAAGATGTTCATATGAAAAATGATTGAGAGGTATAGATGAAATCTTAGGTATATCTCACCCTGAAAGTTTTGAGTTGCTTTGCTATGTGAGGTCATCCATTATAAAAATCAGCACTGAAATGATCTGATTTGAAAGTATAAAGCTCAAAGGCAAATCTATATTTGGAAAATTCTAGTGATGTTTTGAAAACAACTGAATGACTCATCTAATGAAAGATGTGGTGTGGCTTCCTTGGAATTCTAAGCATTTGAACATCTTCTAACCTAACTCCTTCCTCCCCCCATCTTTCTGCTCTTTTGGTATTTTTGTTTCCAGTGAATGGATAAGAATTAAAATTTTTTTGCACCCTACCTTTTAACTTTCATATTCTCATACTCTTTTAGGTCTCAAACTCCAGTACTTTGGCCACCTGATGTGAAGAGTTGACTCATTGGAAAAGACTCTGATGCTGGGAGGGATTGGGGGCAGGAGGAGAAGAGGACGACAGAGGATGAGATGGCTGGATGGCATCACTGACTCAATGGACGTGAGTCTGAGTGAACTCTGGGAGTCGGTGATGGACAGGGAGGCCTGGCGTGCTGCAATTCATGGGGTCGCAAAGAATCGGATACGACTGAGCAACTGAACTGAACTGAACCCTATTTGAGCTAGATGACTGCCACTGTGGGTTTAAATCTATAGTTCTGAAAACTCTTCATTTACAGCTTGAGGTGGATATAGATGGGCGTTAGGGAATTAAGAAATCATGGATTCACATCTTGATCATGATCTTAGAGGGAAATCATTTCATTTCACCAGCACTCAATTTCCTTATTTCATTTAAAATTCCATATTTGACTCTTGTGCTATGCTGTGCTTTGTCGCTCAGTCAAGTTTGACTCTTTGTGACCTCATGGATGGTAGCCCACCAGGCTCCTCTGTACAGGGGATTCTCCAGGCAAGAATACTGGAGTGGGTTGCAAGCCCTTCTCCAGGAGATCTTCCCAACCCAAGGAATGAACCCAGGTTTCCCACACTGCAGGCAGATTCTTTACCATGTGAACCTCCGTATATATAAAATAGTGCAATTACTTATTTGTGGCATAATTAATTTACATAAAATATTGTTAACTGAGCCAAGCCAGAAAGGATTCTCTAAGAAAATAAAATTTATTTAAATTAATATATCTTTTGTTCTGCTCTAATTACAAAACAGTTCTCTGTTTCTTTTTTTCACCTTCAGGTTTCTGAAATGTATTAATCCATTTTTTTAATGTTTTCATCTTAGAATTTTGCTAGAAACTTTCCAAATAATTTTTAAACTCATGTTTATTTTAAAAGTAATGTAATACATGTGTTTCTGATTCATTTCACTTAATCTATCCAAATATTATTGTCTATGAATGTACTAATGGAGAAGGATCCTCTTTTATTGGGTGTTTGAAATACTTTAAAGAAACAACAATTTGCCAAGAAGTAAAGTAATTTCTAAAAGTTTGATGTTCTTGGTATCTATGAAATTCATTTCACTAAATTTATTCAAGCACTTAGTTTAAGAATCCTCACTAAAATAAGAGCCACAAACTTAACCAAATCAAGATCTTTCATTCCTTTTCTTCCCAAACCATATGGCCCTAGTGTCCAGATATTCATAATCTGATTTAACAAATTTCTTTAGATTGAAATCTCTGTGTTTCGATAATAAAAGAAACCCAATGCATTACTAATAAGAGAATCAAATTGAGAATAATGAATAGCTGACTATGAGTAGAAATGAAATGCTATTATTTCTACATGGCAGTGACTATTACTCAATTAATGTAAAAATAGCAAGGAGAAAATCTGCCTTTTCAAAATAAGTGCTGTCAACTTTCTCATACTTTCCTTGATCTATCCACTGAATACAGACAATATTGGCCTTTTCTTTATTTTCTTCTCTGAAGGAATCTTTCCTCCAAGTATGCATGTATTCAGTTCAGTCGCTCAGTTGTGTCTGACTCTTTGCTACCCCATGAACTACAGCACGCCAGGGCTCCCTGTCCATCACCAACTCCCAGAGTCCATCCAAACCCATGTCCATTGAATTGGTGATGCCATCCAACCATCTCATCCTCTGTTGTCCCCTTCTCCTCCTGCCTTCAATCTTTCCCAGCATCAGGGGCTTTTCAAATGAGTCAGCTCTTCGCATCAGGTGGCCAAAGTATTGGAGTTTCAGCTTCAACATTAGTCCTTCCAATGAACACCCAGGACTGATCTCCTTTAGGATGGACTGGTTGGATCTCCTTGCAGTCCAAGGGACTCTCAAGTGTCCTCTCCAACACCACAGTTCAAAAGCATCAATTCTTCGGTGCTCAGCTTTCTTTATAGAGCAACTCTCACATCCATACATTTGAATGCATGTATTCAAATAATAACAAGAACAACATCAAAGATGGCAACAATTCCTTCACTAGGAGCAGGTTAACATAATGTCAGAGCTCAGAGACAAACTATCTTTACAAATTGATTGACGTAAGAGAAGTTTATGTTTTCTTTCCAGGAACTTCAGTGTCTCTCTCTCTTTTGGTAAGTAGAGATAATAATGCATATCTAAGCTTTTTTAAAAATTGATAAAACTGAAATATATTCCCACTTCCTTTATAAGGTAGATCTTATTTATTTCTAGGTATTGATAAGCTACCATATTATTAGCCAAGTCCTTTAAACCATGTGTCTAATAAGGATTCAATTTAATAATAGTTGAAGGAAATGTTAAATTGCTGCTGTACTTCTATGCTACCTTTCACAAACAGATCCTCACACATCATTTTCAACATTTCTCTAGATTTTCAGTGCAACTAAGACAGAATTCTTGAAGTCAAAATATATCTATTTTGTGAGTATTTTTGCTTTATTGATTATGTCTCCAAGATATTCTTTATTTAGTAGCTTTCTTCTTTAAAAACTCTCCAATATTGATCAAAATGAATATATTTCTTATTTAAAAGTCTGAAATAACAGCTTACAATCTGGACTGAAAAAACACGTTTATGTGATTAATAGTAGATTTTTGGACAATAATTGAATAATTAAACATTGGGGAGAATGACAAAAGGTGACAAAGAACACATACAAACTATCTTTTTTGAGGAAAGTTCTTGGAAGCTGCTATAAAATCTAATTATATTTTTTTTGGCCAGAATGTCATCATCACATGGCCACACCAAGTTCATGTGAATAATTAGGAATATAATCTGAGTATCATGTGCCCAGCTATTTTAATTTTAAACATAGAAGAAATTCAAAGCAGATATTAAGAGCAATGTGTCCTCTTGCCACATGATCCAAGTTTGGTTTTGAAGTTTTCTTTCTAAAAAGTTTCCTACTCAGTACAAGGCAATGCAGGAAAAGTAGTTTGTTGTCTTAAGAACTTAATTCTTCACAGTATGCAAAGTATCTATTCAAACAAATGGAGAACACAAATGCTTAGTAATGTTTAAAATGGGTGAAATATATTCTTATTCTTATTATCTGTAAATATTACCAATTTTTACCCTTTTATAAAAGAAAAAAATGCATGACAAATATTTCCTTGAAATTTGCTATCATCTCTCTTTGGTTTTTTGTGCCACTCTTCCTAAACATCTTTCCTGTACCTCTCACTCTTATTTTTTATTTTCATCCAGTTTTCTTTTCCTTTAACATTATATTTTTTAAAATATTAATCATTAAAAGCCTACGTTTATCTGCAAACAAAATAACATGGTAGAAAATAATATTTACTTTCTGACATATGTATTTGTCTGTTTACATTATAAAATCAGTAAAATATTTAGCAAAAAATAGTTTGCTTTACTTGCTATGGAGAATAAGGGAGTTAACAATATAAAGTATGTTAATATTTTGGACAGCTGGGGTTATATATACAAACATAATGAACAATGTAAATACTTAAGTATTTCCATGCTAAATTTGGGGATAAGGATTAAAAGTTCCCCGTGAATTTTTGGGTAAGAACACTCAAAAGGAATACAGAAGATCTCCTAAAAGTAGGATTTAAAGTGTCCTTTGAAGGAGGTTTTGGCAGTTGAAGAAAAACTGGGACATTTTCTCAGATAAGAATGACATGAACAAGTAAATGCAGGAATAAGCAAGGCAAATACCAAGTTGCTGAAGGCTCTGTTTCTACTAAACAAGAGGGTTGGGAGTAAAAGAAAGCAGTGTCATAAATGCCATGTATAAAAAGCTTTAAAAATATGTGAAGGGTTTATTATTCTTTGCACGATAAAGTCAATTCTTACATGACTTTTAAATTTTAGATTGGCATTGGATTTACAGGAAAGTCGTGAAGATAGTGCAACTTCCCAAGTAGCAACATCCAATTTCCTCTATCACTAATATTTTATAATACTATGACATGTATCATGGTTCTTGAGCAAATATTGATAGATTATTATTACCTAAGGCAATGGCAACCCACTCCAGTACTCTTGCCTGGAAAATCCCATGGATGGAGGAGCCTAGTCGGCTGCAGTCCATGGGGTCACTAAGTCGGACACGACTGAGCAACTTCACTTTCACTTTTCGTTTTCATGCATTGGAGAAGGAAATGGCAACCCACTCCAGTGTTCTTGCCTGGAGAATCCCAGGGATGGGGAGCCTGGTGGGCTGCCGTCTATGGGGTCGCACAGAGTCGGACACAACTGAAGCGACTTAGCAGTAGCAGTCTACTTAGATTTTCTTAGTTTTTACCTGAAATTAGTTTTCTGTTTCAGAATTCTTTCCAGCATGCCATATTTTATTGAGTCACCATGTCAGTTTAGACTCTTCTAAGGTATGATGAGTTCTCAAAATTTCCTTGCCTTTTTATTGAAGTGAACTTACTATACAATGTTATGTTGCATAGGTACAGTATAGTGGTTGACAGTTTTTCAAGGTTATGCTCTATGTATAGTTATTACACTATATTGGCTATATTCCCTGTGCAGTGCAGTATATCTTTGCAGTTTATTTTACACCTAATAGTTTGTACTTTCACTCCCCTACCCCTGTATTGCACTTCCCCTCAGCCTTCTTCCCACTGGTAACCATTAGTTTGTTCTCTATTATCCGTGAGCCTGCTTCTTTCTTTTGTTGTTATAATTCACTAGTTTGTTATATTTTTGGAGACAATATATAAGTGATATCATATAACATTTGGCTTTCTCTGTTTGACTTACTTCACTTAGTATAATATCCTCCAAGTCCATCTATGTTATTGCAAATGGCAATTTTTTTGACTGAGTAGTATTCCACTTAAGTATATATCTGTCATATCATTTACAAACATTTTCTCATATTCAGTGCATTTTTTTTGCTAGTGTAATCTGAAGTCAGGGAGCCTGCTTTTTCCAGCTCTGTTCTTCTTTCTTAAGATTATTTTAGCTATTCTAGGGTCTTTTTTGCTTCTATAAAAAATTTCAAATTACTTGTTCTAATTCTGTGAAAAACACCATTGGAAATTT
Source organism: Bubalus bubalis (assembly GCF_019923935.1). Classification (NCBI taxonomy): domain Eukaryota; kingdom Metazoa; phylum Chordata; class Mammalia; order Artiodactyla; family Bovidae; genus Bubalus; species Bubalus bubalis. The sequence goes on from NC_059165.1 coordinate 18,563,432, forward strand.
GATAGAGATCATGTTGAATCAACACCATACACAAAAATAAACTCAAAATGGATTAAAGATCTAAATGTAAGACCAGAAACTATAAAACTCCCAGAGGAGAACATAGGCAAAACACTCTCTGACATACATCACAGCAGGATCCTCTATGACCCACCTCCCAGAATATTGGAAATAAAAGCAAAAATAAACAAATGGGACCTAATTAACCTTAAAAGCTTCTGCACATCAAAGGAAACTATTAGCAAGGTGAAAAGACAGCCTTCAGAATGGGAGAAAATAATAGCAAATGAAGGAACTGACAAACAACTAATCTCGAGAATATACAAGCAACTCCTACAGCTCAACTCCAGAAAAACAAATGACCCAATCAAAAAATGGGCCAAAGAACTAAATAGACATTTCTCCAAAGAAGACATACAGATGGCTAACAAACACATGAAAAGATGCTCAGCATCACTCATTATCAGAGAAATGCAAATCAAAACCACGATAAGGTACCATTTCATGCCAGTCAGAATGGCTGCAATCCAAAAGTCTACAAGCAATAAATGCTGGAGAGGGTGTGGAGAAAAGGGAACCCTCTTACACTGTTGGTGGGAATGCAAACTAGTACAGCCACTCTGGAGAACAGTGTGGAGATTGCTTAAAAAACTGGAAATAGAACTGCCTTATGATCCAGCAATCCCACTGCTGGGCATACACACTGAGAAAACCAGAAGGGAAAGAGACACGTGTACCCCAATGTTCATCGCAGCACTGTTTATGATAGCCAGGACATGGAAGCAACCTAGATGTCCATCAGCAGATGAATGGATAAGAAAGCTGTGGTACATACACACAATGGAGTATTACTCAGCCATTAAAAAGAATATATTTGAATCAGTTGTAATGAGGTGGATGTAGATTGGCTTTGATTGTTGTTGTTCAGTAGCTAAGTCAGGTTCAACTCTTTGTGACCCTATGGACTGCAGCACGCCGGGCTTCCCTGTCCTTCAATATCTCCCAGAGTTTGCTCAAACTCTTGTCCATTGAGTCAGTGATGCCATCCAACAATCTCATCCTCTGGCACCCCCTTCTCCTACTCTCAATCTTTTCCAGAATCAAGGTCTTTTCCAACAAGTCATCTCTTCTCATCAGGTGGCCAAAGTGTTGAAGCTTCAGCTTTAGCATCAGTCCTTCCAATGGATATTCAGGTTGACATCCCTTAGGATTGATTTGTTTGATCTCCTTTCTGTCTTAATATGGTCACTTTAACAATATTGATTCTTTCAATCCAAGAAGACAGTATGTCTTTCTGTTTGTGTCATCTTTAATTTCTTTCATAAGTGTCTTATACTTTTCTGAGTACAGGTGTTTTGCCTCCTTAGATAGTTTTATATCTAGATATTTTATTCATTTTGATGCAATGGTAAATGGAATTGTTATCCATAATTTCTATTTTTACTTTCCTTGTTTTTGATGACTTTGACAATTTTTAGAAGTACTAGTGAAATATTTTTCAAAATGTCTTTCATTTATGAATTGTCAGGTATTCTTCTTGTGCTTAAATTAAAATAATTAGCTTTTAACCAAAACCTCACAGAAGTAAATGCTTTTCTCATCATATAAAGGATACAATCAACATGATTTATCACCACTGATGTTACCTTTGATTACCTACTTTACTGAGGTAATATTTTTTCAGGTTTTTTCCACTAAGTTATGCCAAAGCCTTTGACTGTGTGGATCACAATAAACTGTGGAAAATTCTGAAAGAGATGGGAATACCAGACCACCTGATCTGCCTCTTGAGAAATCTGTATGCAGGTCAGGAAGCAACAGTTAGAACTGGACATGGAACAACAGACTTGTTCCAAATAGGAAAAGGGGTTCGTCAAGGCTGTATATTGTCACCCTGTTTATTTAACTTATATGCAGAATGCATCATGAGAAACGCTGGACTGGAAGAAACACAAGCTGGAATCAAGATTGCCGGGAGAAATATCAATAACCTCAGATATGCAGATGACACCACCCTTATTGCAGAAAGTGAAAAGGAACTAAAAAGCCTCTTGATGAAAGTGAAAGAGGAGAGTGAAAAAGCTGGCTTAAAGCTCAACATTCAGAAAACGAAGATCATGGCATCTGGTCCCACCACTTCATGGGAAATAGATGGGGAAACTGGAAACAGTGTCAGACTTTATTTTTCTGGGCTCCAAAATCACTGCAGATGGTGACTGCAGCCATGAAATTAAAAGATGCTTACTCCTTGGAAGGAAAGTTATGACCAACCTAGATAGCATATTCAAAAGCAGAGATATTACTTTGCCAACAAAGGTTCATCTAGTCAAGGCTATGGTTTTTCCTGTGGTCATGTATGGATGTGAGAGTTGGGCTGTGAAGAAGGCTGAGCGCCGAAGAATTGATGCTTTTGAACTGTGGTGTTGGAGAAGACTCTTGAGAGTCCCTTGGACTGCAAGGACATCCAACCAGTCCATTCTGAAGGAGATCAGCCTTGGGATTTCTTTGGAAGGAATGATGCTAAAGCTGAAACTCCAGTACTTTGGTCACCTCATGCAAAGAGTTGACTCATTGGAAGAGACTCTGATGCTGGGAGGGATTGGGGGCAAGAGGAGAAGGGGACGACAGAGGATGAGATGGCTGGATGGCATCACTGACTCGATGACATGAGTCTGAGTGAACTCCGGGAGTTGGTGATGGACAGGGAGGCCTGGCGTGCTGCAATTCATGGGGTCACAAAGAGTCGGACACGACTGAGCGACTGATCTGATCTGACCTGATTCCTTTCTCACTTTCTGTTTCTGCTGCTTTGTAAGCAAGCCACTTTCTGCAGCCCATACCTAAGAAGTAGGGAGTCAAGTTCCACCTCCTTGAGAATAGAATATATAAATTATTTGGTATTCTTCTCTATGGAAAATGCATCTATTTTCCCCATTTATTTTTTATTTGATTATTATGGAATCATAGATTATTATTTTATACTTTGAGTTATAGAGCAATATAATTGTATTTATTTTGTTGCTCATACTGTTCCAACTTAGAATTAGTCATTTTTCAAAGAATCATGGTTCTTTTTTATTGGAGAATGGTATTAGAACTCAGGCTCTAGATTCTCTGTGTGCTTATTGTTATTGGGGTGTCATTGTTTCTAGTCTCTCTTAGCTGGTAGAGCAAGGAAATACATGTGAGTATATAAACCCACTTACATGTTACCTACTAATCTACTTTATATTAGAATCTACTAATAACAATTGTATCTACTAATAATTATCTATTATCCATCTATGTATACATAGTTATACACACACACACACACACACAATATATGTATGAAGGTAAAACAGAAAACATTCTGATAAGCCTATACTGATATATTCAACTCCAATTCATTACCACATGGAACATTGTAGCCTCTTCCCCTTGCTTATCTGTAATCACCTACTCCAATAGTGAGAAATCTGGCTCCCATCATCTAGAATCCAGTTATTTATTCAAATTCCAGTATACATGTATAACAGATTAGAATTGTTAACTCATACTCCCCTGAAAAACATGCCGTCAGCTAAACTGCAGAACTTAGGGACAGCTGCTTTTGCATTTACACTTATAGTCTTCCCTCATTCCCAGTTACTTACATCAGTATCTTGTTCCTACCATCCTAAGTGAGTTTATTTCACACCTTTATAAGTTAAGATTCTTCTGTCACAATAAGCATTTCTTCCTGGAATCCCTCCGCCTCCTAAATTATTATTTTGTTAATTTCCATGTGTTACGTTATACATTTTATGAGTTTTGGCACATGCTTAGTGTCCTGTGGCCCCTTCACAATTTCTTACATAAGAGATTTGCCAATTCCTAAAAATAATTTTTACAAAGTTATGTTAGGGAATTTGCTGTGTGATGTAGGGAGCTCAACCCAGTACTCTATGATCTATTATCCATCTAAGTATATATAGTTATATAAATATATAATATATATATATATACACACATACAATATATGTATGAAGGTAAAAGAGAAAACATTCTGATAAGAAACCTAGAGAGGTGGCATAGGGTGGGAGGTGGGAGGGATGTTCTAGAGGAGGAGACATATGTATACCTATGGCTGATTTATATTGTTGTTTGGCAGAAACCACGATATTTAAAGCAATTATCTTTCAATTAAAATTTTTAAAAATAAGTAAATTACTTGGAAAAAATTTTAAATAATAAATATTTATGAGACCAGAATACTAATTTTTTAGTCTTTTATCTTATGCCTACATACAATAGGAAAATTGTTTCACCGTTCTTAGAGATTAATGATTTTACAGTGTATTTCTGTATAATTGTTCGTCTTTATCAGATTTCCCATGTCATTTAAATTTTTTCAAAATATTCTGTGTAATACGTGCTACTTAACTTCATTATGAAACATTAGCTTTTGCATGCCCAAACTACATAGAATACTATAATGCTATAATATTGATCATCATTATATGTGAAAATTTTTACTTAGCCATTGAAAACAAGGCAAAGATTGTAAAATGGATGCAGAATAAAGGATCCTAGTTAGTACTATCAAATATTACGTTAAATTTCATTGAAAATGTTCACAGAATTTCAATTTTCTTCCTAATTTCTTAGTATTTGAAATTTCTTACAATTTGAGGATCTCCGTGTTAACAATAAGGACACAAGATATATGCATCCTACTCCCACACATTCCTTGCCTATTTCTCAAATGAGGTTGTAGGAACTGGGCTTGCTTTTCTACTGTGAAATCCATGTAGCTTTATTGAATGCAAGGAATTTTAGGAAGGTCCCAGGATTCTGATTTCTACTAAAAAGGTGATGTATTTTGGCAATCAGCCCCAATAATTTATCTTAAGTGTCTCAACTATCTTTGAAATGTTTCAGGTTGTCCACTATTACACTTAAGTTGTTAACAAAATCTTTTAAAAGCCAACTATAAATCCTACTTTTTTTTTTTTTTGATTCAGCATATGTAGTCCTTCCCCTTCCCCTCCCTAGATGTACACACACACACAAACACATACATGCACAACCAGCACCTTTAGAGATAGTATTTACAAATTTGCTTTGGCACTAAATTAAGCTATTTGGCCCAGGAAAACATATAGGTCACTAATGCATTACCATGCTGCCATGCTTTATTTTCTACATTCTCGGTACAAGGGAAAAAAAAAAAATCAGGCCCTAAGTGTTGTGTACAAATGTGACAATGATTTTCCCTTTCTGAGGTAAGGGTGGGGTGGGGCATAGAGGAGTATCACACACATCAAAGTTTGAGAGCGTGGCGGGTGAACAGGGTGTAATTGCATGTTGAAAATCCTCCACCTCTCTTCCAAGTAAGAACCTGTGTATAATAGCAGCACAGTGGTAGATGTACCGGAGAACACAGGGTTGCATCCACTGCACCAGAGACCAAAGTGTCATTGCTTCAAGAGCTATTGTTTGCTATTGGAAAACAAATAGCCAAGCATGCAAACTAGGAAGCTGTTCTGACCTTCTACTCTCTGTTCCCCAGGGAGGCCATTTTTTTAAAAAAGAGAAACCATTGATTTTTTACATCAGACAGATACATATCACTACTAGTAGTAAATTGCCCATGATTCCCTGTATTATGTTCCCCAGGGAGTCTTCTGTAAGGGGAAACCAATGATTTCAACTTTTCAGGTATGAAGTTGCCCTTAAATTATCTCCTTTATAATCTTAGTACATACTGTGTCAATAACGGAAAAACAAAAAAGAACATAGTTCAAGCACATAAAGAATGGATATTTGCTAAAAAGGAAATAACAAGAAAATCTACTTGGATGCATTTAAAACTAGTTTTGTACACAACTCAACATTATTTTTCTCAATAAGTATAGGAATGCTTTTTGTTCTATGAATACACACATTTGTAGTGAGAAGGGATTAACTTCATGTTGGATTCTCTAAGCCTCAAAAAGATTTGGAATGTTAAAAAAAATATCCAAAAATGATTTTACTTCCATTTCTCATGCAGTTAATCTGGTTCTCAAATACCTCTGTCTTAGAATAACTCTTATTCAGACTAATTCTTTAAAAACATGTTAATACGAAGAATTCAATGGGGGTAGAAGAAAAAAATGCAAGTCACTCCAAAGGCACTTTTACCTCGATTTTTTACCTCCTTGTTTTTAAAATGATGCTTTGAAAGGGCCAGTCTAACATGTAACGAAAGTAGAATTTTATCACTGCAAGAGTCCAGAAAAATGTGTAATAAATTAGAATCTAAACAACATTAATACCTCTTTGAACTTTAATATAATTTGACAACTCTTTAAACACCGTGCCCCTATCCTACCTATTTCTGTGTACTCCTATGAACTCTTTCATTGGATATCTCCTATTTTCAGATGTTTTCTCTTTTGCTCACATGGTGATTTTCAGACGCAAGGCATGTTAACTGTGGCCTGTCAACAACCATAGCATTAAGAGATCACTGCATTAAGGTTATATCTGCAAAAGCCCAACAGTATTTTCGATTGATTTGTTTTAGGGAGAGTAGCATGACTCAGTAGCGAACAGACATATGACATCCTTAATGAACTGTCCTGACTCAAATGGGATTGTGAATGGGGTCAGCAAATGTGTGAAGCTAATTAGTAGAAAATGTATCTAAGAGAAAACAGGGTGCAGAAATCAAAAGATGGGGAAATACATGCTTGGCAGACAAACGAATCCTCCTCTACAAGTTCTGATATTTTGAGAAATAGAAGGTGTTGAGAGTTGACATAAATATGAATTCTTCTGTGTTTATTTAAAAATTATTTTTTCCATCAACTAATGATTTCACATTATGAAATGGAAGCGCGTGTTCTAAGGAGAAAAGTGCTGACTCCAATTGGAAGTATAAGAAATAATCACTAATTTCATTTTGCCATTGAACTGGGTCAAATACTTTACTAAGTAGTCAAAAGAAGAGGTTGATCAGGTCATTTCTAGGTCTCTTTCACCTCTTTGATCCATGAATACTGTCAATGACCTATTACAATATACGTCTAAAGGAGTTTAAACCTGATGGGTGGCCTCGTACTAACAAAAAGAATGACATCATGTTATTTTAATAGTTGAGGAAGAAAGACTTATTGTATTTGGGAGGATTCCAGAGTTCATGTGCTGTCCCAAGGGCTTGTGTTTTTATTCATATTCTCCCTGTAATTTTCTGTAATTTCAAACACCACCCAAAATAGACACTACAAGATTGCATTTTCATTTTAGCTTCCCTAGCTGTTGCATACCTAAAGAAAAATAAATAAAAACTCTGAGAGGCAGCCAACTCAAATATTGCACACCTGGCTCCCATTTGTTACAAGATTATCACTGAAAACAAAGATTCTTGACTTTTACAGCCCTCAATCCTGTGGCCTCCTCAGCAATGCTCCCCAATCTAACTTGCTAGAAACTGAACCAAGAACAAAAGAAACCCCTAAAAAGATTCATGTTATGATCTCCATATTAACGTCTCCCTCTCCTGGCCCCTGAACTCAATGACAGCATTTAAAACAACGTATAAAAGAGGAAATAAGACAGCAAAAATCATGTTGGGTTCCTTCCATCCTCCCACCCACGTGTAAGGATAAAACTAAAATACAACAAAAACATTTTCCTTTGGCAGAGTTTTGCTTTTCTTTTGAAGATAACAAGTCCCCATAAAAGAAAAAAAAAAATTCTCTCTTGAGTACTTTCAGTTTTAAAAATGTTTAAGTTTCTTAAATATGCAATTGGATTAGAAATCATGAAGAAAACACAATAGAACAGACTGCCAGAAGGGCCTCCTGCTGCCTAGGTGTGTCTGCATTTAAACATTCCATTTTGCTCCAGCTCCAAATTGTAATTTCTAATTACAGTAGCTTTGCCAGGTTCACTGGGTTTATGCAAAAAGTAAACACGGAGAATAGAATTGTCAATGTAGAGTTCCATTCAAAAAGACTTCAGGATTATTAAGACTGATGCTCTGGCTCCAAGTTTGGCTGCTCCTCAAGTATCCCAGATATTGAGCAGTTTGCCATCTTTCTTTTCTTTCTTAAGATCTAGATGCATATATTTGAATAATAACCTTGTCTCATTTAAAAGTATCTACATATCTGAAAATCTTAACTAAAAGGAAATTGCATGTTACACTTAATGCTCAACTATATCTTTTTAATGCCCAACTACTATGTCTTTTTAATGTCCAATAAAATTAATCTTATTATATATGGAGGACAACAATGTTTGTCCTTTTATGAATATATGTTTGGGTCTTACTTGTTTGATTGAAAATACCATCACCCCATGGGGACAAACCTTTCAGTGATCTGTCAGGGGTGCCCAAGTCAGATATAGGATACTAATTTTCTTTTCTCTCAGGGATTTTAGATGCACTGTGCCTGAGTCCCCTTACCTTACCATAGGCAAGAATTATTGTTAACAGTTTTGAATAGTTTAATTATGACACAAGGAGAGCTGAGTGAATAGTGGACCTAAGAATTCCAAGTAGTTATTTATGGTAAGACAGCGGGAAATATGGACAAATTTCAGCACAGTGCAAAAGAGGAACTGGAAACATGGAAGATGAGAAGATGTAGAGATGTCGGCTATGGGAGTTTGCCATAGAGGAAAAGCTGAAGGTTAATGTGAAAAGATATGATGCACCACGATGATTAGATCTAGGTTAGCATGGATAAGCATGTGGGGGAGTGGACTTTAAGAACAGAGGTTGATAGTTCAGTGTGGGAGTAGTGGTAAAAGATGAAAGGTTCAGCTAAGGTCAGAATGAAAATTGAAGATCTTTTTGTGAATTTAAGTATGTGTTCAATTCAGTGCAGTTGCTCAGTCATGTCTGACTCTCTGCGACCCCATGAAGTGCAGCACGCCAGGCCTCCCTGTCCATCACCAACTCCCGGAATCCACCCAAACCCATGTCCATTGAGTTGGTGATGCCATCCAGCCATCTCATCCTCTGTCATGCTCTTCTCCTCCTGCCCCCAATCCCTCCCAGCATCAGAGTCTTTTCCAATGAGTCAGCTCTTTGCATCAGGTGGCCAAAATATTGGAGTTTCAGCTTCAACATCAGTCCTTCCAATGAACACCCAGGACTGAAGTTCTTTAGGATGGACTGGTTGGATCTCCTTGCAGTCCAAGAGACTCTCAAGAGTCTTCTTCAACAGTAGAAGACAAAAACTCAGTAACAAATCTTGGACAGAAATTAGATAGGGATAGAATAATTCCTATGCCTATGGATAGACTTCAGTTCAGTAGCTGAGTCGTATCCAACTCTTTGTGACCCCATGGACTACAGCACACCAGGCTTCCCTGTCCATCACCAACTCCCGGAGCTTGCTCAAACTCATGTCCATCCAGTTGGTGATGCCATCCAACCATCTTATCCTCTGTCATCCCCTTCTCCTCCTGCCTTCAATCTTTCCCAGCATCAGGGTCTTTTCCAATGAGTCAGTTTTTCACATCAGGTGGCCAAAGTGTTGGAGTTTCAGCTTCAGCATCAGTCTTTCAAATGAATATTCAGGATAGAAATCCTTTAGGATTGACTGGTTAGAATAATTCAGTTATAGATAGAATAATTCCTATCAATTATTATACCACTTTTCCAACTCCTCAACAAAGTACCTGTCCTGGTTGATACAGTTTTTTAATCTTCTTGCAACAATAATAAATTGAACTACTCTGCAAGATTCAAGAAGACAGTCTTGAAACCAGAGATGGTAACTCTTGGTCAGTTATCATTTGTGAAATCCAAAGTCAAAATATTTCCAAGGAAAAGTCTATCTTTGAAAGGTCTTTATATTGTGGCTTTAATAGTGTTTGAAAATATGAAGCCAAAGTAAGGAAAACACTCTTAAATAAATTAATTTGTAATTTATTTTAAAATTCTAATACCAATGTTGCTAAAAGTAAAATAAAAGATATACTCTCATTCACCACTTAGCTGGTGTAAAATGTCTGGATGACGACTTTCTATCATGCACAATTTTTTAAAATATTGATACTATTAATTCTTAAGAATTAATGATCATTAAAAACTTTTAAAATGTTTTATGTGAATATTTGCTATACTATAATTTATAGCAGTATTAAGTTAGTGCAAATGACCAGCAATCAGTAATTAGATATCAAGAATGATTTATTCATGTTATAGAATATTATCTATTCTTTAAAATTATTCTTTTGAAGAATAATTAGTAACAATAAAGAATGTTTCCTGCATGATAAACAGCAGGGTGTAAATGCATATAATTCATAATCTTAATTTTGTAAAAAAAAAAATTATAACAGAGGATAGAAAAAACCACTCAGGTAACCAAAATTAACTAGTAAATATATTCATTTATTTCCAGAGCACCTAGTTACTGAGTACCTTTCACTGAGTGCACAAACTCATGCTGTCATGGAGTTGTCATTCTAGTAGTAGGTAGGAGATTAAAAATAGAGTAACTTGATTGTTAGATGCATAGTTAGATACACAGATAATATAGATGTATATTAAGTTCTATTAAGTGTGTGTAACATATAACACAATCTCTTGGACTTCCTTAATAAAATATGGTAGACTATAAAATTGCTTACTTATAGTAATGTTGTGCTCTGCTAAGTCACTTTCATCATGTCCTACTCTGTGCGACCCTATGGACTATAGCCTGCCAGGGGGATTTCCAGGCAAGAATACTGGAGTAGGGGGGTCTTTCTGACCCAGGGATCGAACCTGAGCCTCCTGCATTGGCAGGGGATTCTTTACCACTAGTGCCACCTGGGAAGCCCCATTTCCTTCTCCAGGGGATCTTCTCAATCCAGGTATCAAACCCTGGTATTCTGCATTGAAGGTGGATTCTTTACTGACTGAGTCACCAGGGAAACCTGAAAAGCCCCATATAATGTTACAAGAGTTAAGTAAATATTTACAAAGTGCCTTCAATAGCAAATGTGCAATAAATGTTACAATATATGATTTTTATTATCATTCCTTCTTTTCTATACATAGGTGAATGCTATGAACTGAATCTTCCAGTCTTTAACTGTGATAATGCAAACTTGATGCATCTCTCCTTTTCATTAAGATGGCTTTCATTATTTATTTATTTTTTAAATTTAAATTCATTTATTTTAATTGGAGGCTAATTACTTTATGATATTGTATTGGTTTTGCCATACATCAACATGAATCCACCACAGGTGTACATATGTTCCCCATCCTGAACCCTCCTCCCACCTCCCTCCCTGTACCATCCCTCTGGGTCATCCCAGTGCACCAACCCCAAGCATCTTGTATCCTGCATCGAACCTGGACTGGTGATTTGTTTCTTATATGATATTATACATGTTTCAATGCCATTCTCCCAAATCATCCCACCCTCTCCCTCTCCCACAGAGTCTAAAAGACTGTTCTATACATCTGTGTCTCTTTTGCTGTCTCACATACAGGGTTATTATCACCATCTTTCTAAATTCCATATATATGTGTTAGTATACTATATTAGTGTTTTTCTTTCTGGCTTACTTCACTCTGTATAATAGGCTCCAGTTTTATCCACCTCATTAGAACTGATTCAAATGTATTCTTTTTAATGGCTAAGTAATACACAACTCCATTGTGTATATGTACCACAGCTTTCTTATCCATTCATCTGCTGATGGACATCTAGGTTGCTTCCATGTCCTGGCTATTATAAACAGTGCTGTGATGAACATTGGGGTACATGTGTCTCTTTCAATTCTGGTTTCCTTGGTGTGTATGCCCAGCAGTGGGATTGGTGGATCATAAGGCAGTTCTATTTCCAGTTTTATAAGGAATCTCCACACTGTTCTCCATAGTGGCTGTACTAGTTTGCATTCCCACCAACAGTGTAAGAGGGTCCCCTTTTCTCCACACCCTCTCCAGCATTTATTGCTTGTAGACTTTTGGATCGCAGCCATTCTGACTGGCATGAAATGGTACCTTATCGTGGTTTTGATTTGCATTTCTCTGATAATGAGTGATGTTGAGCATCTTTTCATGTTTGTTAGCCATCTGTATGTCTCCTTTGGAGAAATGTCTATTTAGTTCTTTGGCCCATTTTTTGATTGGGTCATTTATTTTTCTGGAATTGAGCTGTAGGAGTTGCTTGTATATTTTTGAGATTAGTTGTTTGTCAGTTGCTTCATTTGCTATTATTTTCTCCCATTCTGAAGGCTGTCTTTTCACTTTGCTTATAGTTTCCTTTGTTGTGCAGAAGCTTTTAATTTTAATTAGGTCCCATTTGTTTATTTTTGCTTTTATTTCTAATATTCTAGGAGGTGGGTCAAAGAGGATCCTGCTGTGAGATATATGTCGGAGAGTGTTTTGCCTACGTTCTCCTCTAGGAGTTTTATAGTTTCTGGTCTTACGTTTAGATCTTTAATCCATTTTGAGTTTATTTTTGTGTATGGTGTTAGAAAGTGTTCTAGTTTCATTCTTTTACAAATGGTTGACCAGTTTTCCCAGCACCACTTGTTAAAGAGATTGTCTTTAATCCATTGTATATTCCTGACTCCTTTGTCAAAGATAAGGTGTCCATAGGTGCGTGGATTTATCTCTGGACTTTCTATTTTGTTCCATTGATCTATATTTCTGTCTTTGTGCCAGTACCATACTGTCTTGATGACTGTGGCTTTGTAGTAGGGCCTGATGTCAGGTAGGTTGATTCCTCCAGTTCCATTCTTCTTTCTCAAGATTGCTTTGGTTATTCGAGGTTTTTTGTATTTCCATACAAATTGTGAAATTATTTGTTCTAGCTCTGTGAAAAATACCGTTGGTAGCTTGATAAGGATTGCATTGAATCTATAGATTGCTTTGGGTAGTATACTCATTTTCACTATATTGATTCTTCCCATCCATGAACACAGTATATTTCTCCATCTATTAGTGCCCTCTTTGATTTCTTTCACCAGTGTTTTATAGTTTTCTATATATAGGTCTTTAGTTTCTTTAGGTAGATATATTCCTAAGTATTTTATTCTTTTTGTTGCAATGGTGAATGGAATTGTTTCCTTAATTTCTATTTCTATTTTCTCATTATTAGTGTATAGGAATGCAAGGGATTTTTCTGTGTTGATTTCATATCCTGCAACTTTACTATATTCATTGATTAGCTCTAGTAATTTTCTGGTGGAGTCTTTAAGGTTTTCAATATAGAGGATCATGTCATCTGCAAACAGTGCGAGTTTTACTTCTCTTCCAATTTGGATTCCTTTTATTTCTTTTTCTGCTCTGATTGCTGTGGCCAAAACTTGCAAAACTATGTTGAATAGCAGTGGTGAAAGCGGGCACCTTTGTTTTGTTCCTGACTTTAGGGGAAATGCTTTCAATTTTTCACCATTGAGGATAATGTTTGCTGTGGGTTTGTCATATATAGATTTTATTATGTTGAGGTATGTTCCTTCTATTCCTACTTTCTGGAGAGTTTTTATCATAAATGGTAAGATGGCTTTCAAACTTATTCTTGTTAAAAGTTCTAAAATCATCCTTCTCACTTATGGTTTTATGCTTCCTGACTGAGTCAGAGGAGAAGCTGCAATAAAACTAATTAAAAAGAAAATTGAAATAGATGAGCTTAATATTTGATACTTATTAAACTTGGTGCATCATTTTAGGATAAGTCAATATATGAATGGTAGGTGAACAAATAAGGAGAGAGACTATAAGAAGAGTTCTCAGAAAGATTGGCTATAAAGAGAAAGAAAGAGATGGGGAATAGACCAAAGATATAGATTCTAGGAAGTCTGCTTGTATACTACCTTGTTGGTTGCTGAATTTTTAAAGATGGAATATGGTGGCAAATTTCGCTAATTATGACCATCAACAATTTTCCTCCTTTCTTTGTGTTCCCATATCTCATGACTTTCATGGAGAGGCAAAATCTAGTTTCCAACACCTTGAATTTGGGATAGCCTTGTGACTTGCTTTGACCAATAGATATGATGGAAGTAACAGTCTAGAATTTTAATACTAGCTTTAAAAGACTTGTAGCTTCTACTTTCATCCTCTTGGGATTGTTGGAAGGAAACATCTTTCTTTCTTCTCTTATGGTTTTGTTAGCTGGTCTAATAACAAAATCAACATAAGACAGACTAAAAGGAGAAAAAAGAAATTTAATTACAGATGTATGGGAGTCCTGCAAATACATGAGAATCCAAGGTAGTCAGGTAATTGAGGCTTATATACCATCCTGAGCTAAGAAAAAGGGGCTAGGGATATGAAAAGGAGGTAGCTTAAGGGGATTCAAATGAAAGGGAGACAATTCACAGGAAGATGAGAAAAGCAAATGTTTGGCAAATAAATGTCTGCCAAGCCATGCAGATAAGTCTAATATAAAAAGTTATCTTCAGTAATAGCTCTCTTCCTGATCCAGGCCCCCTGCATGAATATTTATAGGCACTTAAGGGAGATGTAAAAAGATTTTTCTGGGTCTGCGGGGTCATAATTACCTTCAGTTCAAAACAATCCACATGCCAAAGAGATACATATTAGGTTGGCATATCCTACTTCTAACAAAGGCTTCCCAGGTGACTCAGTAGTAAAAAAAAAAAAAAAAAAAAAAAGAAAGAAAAAGAAAAGAAAACCTGCCTGAAAATGCAGGAGATGCAAGAGATGTGGGTTTGATCCCTGGGTGGGGAAGATCTCCTGAAGGAGGGAATAACAACCCACTTCAGTATTCTTGCCTGGAGAATCCCCTGGACAGAGGAGCCTGGCGGGCTACAGTCCATGAGGTTGCAAAGAGTTGGACATGACTGAAGCAATTGAGCATGCATGCATGTATGCATCCCACTTCCCTCAGGATCAAGGGTCCCTATTCAGAAGCTCAGGTTTGCTGATAGAGAGAGAGGTTTAATCAGTCCCTAGCTGTTGTAGCCACTTATAGAAATGATGAAAGCAATATCAGCTTTTTTTTTCCCTCCAGACCAACTGAGCTCTCAATTGAAAATGGTAATAAGAATAGCCCTGATTTTAACCACATAAAGCTGTTCACATGTATCCTGGCTAAATTTTGGAACTGAGAGCAGCTAAAGTGTTAGAAAGCATCACTACGAACAAAGCTAGTGGAAGTGATAGAATTCCAGTTGAGCTATTTCAAATCCTGGAAGATGATGTTGTGAAAGTGCTGCACTCAATATGCCAGCACATTTGGAAAACTCAGCAGTGGCCACAGGACTGGAAAAGGTAGTTTTCATTCCAATCCCAAAGATAGGCAATGTCAATGAATGCTCAAACTACCGCACAATTGCACTCATCTCACATGCTAGTACGGAGAAGGCAATGGCACCCCACTCCACTACTTTTGCCTAGAAAATCCCATGGACGGAGGAGCCTGGTAGGCTGCAGTCCATGGGGTCACTAGAGTCGGACACGACTGAGCGACTTCACTTTCACTTTTCACTTTCATGCATTGGAGAAGGAAATGGCAACCCACTCCAGTGTTCTTGCCTGGAGAATCCCAGGGACGGGAAGCCTGGTGGGCTGCCGTCTATGGGTCGCACAGAGTCGGACACGACTGAAGCGACTTAGCAGCAGCAGCAGCACATGCTAGTAAAGTAATACTAAAATTCTCCAAGCCAGGCTTCAGCAATACATGAACCGTGAACTTCCAGATGTTCAAGCTGATTTTAGAAAAGGCAGAGGAACCAGAGATCAAATTGCCAATATCTGCTGGATCATGGAAAAAGCAAGAGAGTTCCAGAAAAACATCTACTTCTGCTTTATTGACTCTGCCAAAGCCTTTGACTGTGTGGATCACAATAAACTGGAAAATTCTGAAAGAGATGGGAATAGGTCAGGAAGCAACAGTTAGAACTGGACTTGAAACAACAGACTGGTTTCAAATAGGAAAAGGAGTATGTCAAGGCTGTATATTGTCACCCTGTTTATTTAACTTATATGCAGAGTACATCATGAGAAATGCCAGGCTGGAAGAAGCACAAGCTGAAATAAAGATTGCCGGGAGAAATATCAATAACCTCAGATATGCAGATGACACCACCCTTATGGCAGAAAGTGAAGAGGAACTCAAAAGCCTCTTGATGAAAGAGGAGAGTGAAAAAGTTGGCTTAAAGCTCAACATTCAGAAAACGAAGATCATGGCATCTGGTCCCATCACTTCATGGGAAATAGGGAAACAGTGGAAACAGTTTCAGACTTAAGTTTTTGGAGCTCTAAAATCACTGCAGATGGTGACTTCAGCCATGAAATTAAAAGATGCTTACCCTTTAGAAGGAAAGTAATGACCAATCTAGATAGCATATTCAAAAGCAGGGACGTTACTTTGCCAACAAAAGTCTGTCTAGTCAAGGCTATGGTTTTTCCAATGGTCATGTATGGATGTGAGTTGGACTATGAAGAAGGCTGAGCGCCAAAGAATTGATGCTTTTGAACTGTGGTGTTGGAGAAGACTCTTGAGAGTCCCTTGGACTGCAAGGAGATCCAACCAGTCCATTCTGAAGGAGATCAGCCCTGGGTGTTCTTTGGAAGGACTGATGCTAAAGCTGAAACTCCAGTACTTTGGCCACCTCATGCGAAGAGTTGACTCATTGGAAAAGACTCTGATGCTGAGAGGGATTGGGGGGCAGGAGGAGAAGGGGTCGACAGAGGATGAGATGGCTGGATGGCATCACCGACTCGATGGATGCGAGTTTGATTGGACTCCGGGAGTTGGTGATGGACAGGGAGGCCTGGCGTGCTGCGATTCATGGGGTCGCAAAGAGTCAGACACGACTGAGTGAGTGAACTGAACTGATCCCAGGATTACATGTTGAAAAGACTCTTCTTTCTTTAATTTAGTGATTGTGCATCCTTGTCAAAAATCCATTTACCGTGGGATTCCTTCTGGAGTCCCATTCTAGCCCATTGATCTATATACCTATTTTTGTGTCAGTACCATGACAAGTACATGGTACTTGTTTTGATTATTATGGCCTTCTAGAAAGTTTTGAAATCAGAAAGCCCAATTCCCTCTGTGTTGTTGTTGTTTTCGGATTCTTTTGTCAAGTTTGGATCCCTCCCACTTCATACGAATTTTAGAATAAACTTATCAGTTTCTACAATAAAGTCAGCTGAGACTCCAGTATAGATGGCATAGAGTCTATAGATCAGTTTGAGGAATATTGGCACTTTAATGTTAAGTCTTTTGACTGACGAACATAAAGTTTAAAAAAAAAAAAACACCTTTTCGGATTTTAAAAAATTTCTTAAAACGATGTTTTGTGGTTTGAGAGTATATATTTTGGCTTTTTTTTTTAATTTCTACATATTTTTATTCTTTTTGATGTTATTGCGAGTACACTTCTAATCATCTGGAAAACAAATTAACAAAACAAATGTATGAAAATGCAGTTGGGTTTTGCATATTGATTGTATAGCCTGCAACCTGAGCATACTGATTTTACTTGTCTATTTTTAATACTTTTGAGAAGATTCCTTAGGATTTGCTGTATATAAGATCATGTCACCTGTAAGCAGAGTTCTACTTCTAATTTAGATCACTTTTGTTTCTTTTCTTGTCTAATTATTCTGAATGGCACCTCCAGTACAATATTGAATAGAAGTGAAGACAGACATTTTCTTGTTCCTAAACTTAGGAGAAATCTGTCCATTCTTTCATCATTAAGTATGATGTTAGATAATGTTTTTGTAAACCAGTTGTAAAATCTCTGCCTTTTGATTACATTGTTTAATATATTTGCATTTAATGTTATACTATAGAGTTCAGTTTAGTTTAGTCTCTCAGTCATGCCCAATTCTTTGCAACCCCATGGACTGCAGCACATAAGGCTTCCCTGTCCATCACCAGCTCCCGGAGCCTACTCAAACTCATGTCCATTGCGTTGGTGATGCCATCCAACCATCTCATCCTCTGTTGTCTCCTCCTTCTCCAATCTTCAATCTTTCCTAGCATCAGGTTCTTTTCCAGTAAGTTGGTTATTCACATCAGGTGGCCAAAGTATTGGAGTTTCAGCTTCAGCATCAGCCCTTCCAATGTATATTCAGGACTAATTTCCTTTAGGATTGACTGGTTTGATCTCCTTGCAGTCCAAGGGATTCTCAAGAGTCTTCTTCAACACCACAGTTAAAAGCATCAATTCTTCTGATTTCAGTTTTCCTTATAGTCCAACTCTCACATCCATACATGACTACTGGAAAAACCATAGCTTTGACTAAATGGACCTTAGTTGGTCAAGTTATGTCTCTGCTTTTTAATATGCTCTCTAGGTTGATCAAAACTTTTCTTCCAGGAAGCAAGCATCTTTTAATTTCATGGCTGCAGTCACCATCTGCAGTGATTTTGGACCCCAAGAAAATAAAGTCTCTCACTGTTTCCATGGTTTCCCCATCTATTTGCCATGAAGTGATGGGACCAGATGCCATGATCTTAGTTTTCTGAACGTTGAGTTTTAAGCCAACTTATTCACTCTCCTCTTTCACTTTCATCAAAAGGCTCTTTAGATCTTCTTTGTTTTCTGCCATAAGTTGGTGTCATCTGCACATCTGAGGTATTGATATTTCTCCTGGCAACCTTGATTCCAACTTGTGCTTCATCCAGCCTGGCATTTTGCATGATGTACTGTGCATATAAGTTAAATAAGCTGGGTGACAATATACAACCTTGACATATTCCTTTTCCGATTTGGAGCCAGTCTGTTGTTCCATGTCCAGTTCTAACTGTTGCTTCTTGACCTGCATACAGATTTCTCAGGAGGTACATCAGGTGGTCTGGTATTCCCTTCTCTTTAAGAATTTTGCAGTTTGTTGTGATCCACACAGTCAAGGCTTTGGTGTAGTCAATAAAGCAGAAGTAGATGTTTTTCTGGAACTCTCTTGCTTTTTTGATGATCCAAAGGATGTTGGTAATTTGATATCTGGTTCCTCTGCCTTTTTAAAATCCAGCATGAATAGGATTTCATGATTCATGTACAGTTGAAGCCTGGCTGGGAGAATTTTGAGCATTACTTTGCTAATGTGTGAAATGAGTGCAATTGTGCTGTAGTTTGAACATTCTTTGGCAATGCCTTTCTTTGGGATTGAAATGAAACTGACCTTTTCCAATCCTGTGGTCACTGCTGAGTTTTCCAGATTGCTGGCATGTTGAGTGCCGCACTTTCACAGCATCATCTTTTAGGATTTGAAATACTGGAATTCCTTCACCTTTACTAGCTTTATTCATAGTGATCTTTCCTAAGGCCCACTTGACTCGCATTCCAGGATGCCTGGCTCTAGGTGAGTGGTCATACCATCATGAAGAATTTTTTTTGTACAATTCTTCTGTGTATTCTTGCCACCTCTTCTTAATATCTTCTACTTTTGTTAGGTCCAGACCATTTTTGTCCTTTGTTGTGCTCATCTTTGCATGAAATATTCCCTTGGTGTCTCTAATTTTCTTGAAGAGATCCCTGCTACTGCTGCTACTAAGTCGCTTTAGTCATGTCCGACTCTGTGCAACCCCATAGACAGCAGCCCACCAGGCTCCCCCAGCCCTAGGATTCTCCAGGCAAGAACACTAGAGTGGGTTGCCATTTCCTTCTCCAATGCATGAAAGTGAAAGTGAAGTCACTCAGTCATATCTGACTCTTAGCGACCCCATTGACTGCAGCCTACCTGGCTCCTCCATCCATGGGATATTCCAGGCAAGAGTACTGGAGTGGGTTGCCATTGCCTTCTCTTAAGAGATCCCTAGTCTTCCCCATATTATTATATTCCTCTATTTCTTCGCATTGATCAGTGAGGAAGCCTTTCTTATCTCTCCTTTGTTTTCTTTCGAACTCTGGGTTCAAATTGGTATATCATTCCTTTTCTCCTTTGCCTTTAGCTTCTCTTCTTTTCTCAGCTATTTGGATTTATGCAAATTTATGCTGGATAAAGTCAGAGAAATACAAATATGTATGATATTACTTATATGTGAAATCTAAAAATGCAACAAATCAGTGAATATAACATAAGATAAGCAGACTCACAGATACAGAGAACAAACTTGTGCTTATCAGTGGGGAGAAGGAGGAGGGGAGGGGGAAGGTAGGGGTAGGTAGGTAATTAAGAAGTCCAACCTATTATGTATAAAATAAATTAAGCTACAAGGATATATTTTATAACACTGTATATTCTTTCCCATATATTCTGTCTTTTATTTTGTTCCTCTAGTTTTCTGTTACTACTTTCTTTTGCATTAAGTAAATATCTTCTAAATTTTGTTAATGGCTCTTTACCATATATTTTGAGGTTTTGTTTGTGCTTTTTCTGGTTACTCTAGGCTTTATTATATATGTTTCAGATTATCAGAATTGACTTCAGCGTTATGCTAGTGTGAATCTAGTGACATATAAAAGCATTACCCCAATGTAGGTCCTACTATCTTTTTTCCATTTTTAATGTTACTATTATTTTTGTGCATATTATATTTACTAATGATACAAACCCAACAATGCATTGTTTCACTATTACTCTACTGTCTCTAGTCATTTCCTTAGCCATTTAAAGCTTTGCTGCTGCTGCTACTAAGTTGCTTCAGTCATGTCTGACTCTGTGCGACCCCATAGACGGCAGCCCACGAGGCTCCCCCATCCCTGGGATTCTCCAGGCAAGAACACTGGAGTGGGTAAAGCTTTGCTACCCCCGTTTTATTTGTGCTATTATTGGCAAATGTGCTCTACCTGTTACAGTGAAACATGCTATAGGCTCAGCATTATATTGTATACATATTATTTCATACCACTGCTTTTTAAAATCAGTTGTAAGAATAAAAGTGAAAAATGTGGTACTGTTTGATAATTACTGTTACCACTGTTCTTTATTTTTTTCCATGTGGACTAAAATTATCATGACTAGAGATTAACTGGCGAAAGGGAGCCCTCGCATCATGATGGCACTCACTGCAGGACATAGCCTCAGAAACAAGCAACTAGGAACAGGATGAGAGATGCTGAAGTCCTACCCTTCCTGTAGGGAAAGTCTCCCAGTAGGGAGCTGCAAGGAAAGGAGATGTGCATCTGTGTCTGTAGCAGTCTGTTTCTTTTCTTTCTTTCTTCCTCCATCCCTTTCTTTCTTTATATTTTTATTGCATTACAGTTTATGTACAATGGTATATAAATTTCAGTATATGACAGAGTGATTCACAATTTTTGAAGCATATATTCTATAGTTATCATAAAACATTGGCTAATTCTTGTGTTATAAACTATATCCTTGTAGCTTAATTTATTTTATACATAATAGTCTATACCTCTTAGTCAGTCACCTATCCTTACCCCTATCTTCCCCCTCCCCTCCTCCTTCTCCCCACTAAGCACTAGTTCATTCTATGTATCTGTGAGTCTTATTTTTTGTTATATTCACTGATTTGCTGTATTTTTTTTAGATTTCACAATAAGTAATATAATACAATATTTGTATTTCTCTGACATATTTTGCTTAGTATTCCTCCATATCCATCATGTTGCAAAAACAGAAATTTCATTTTACTTTTATGGTTGTGTAGTATTCCGTCATATATGTTACATCTTCTTTATCCATTCACCTGTTGATGGACACTAATGCAGAGTTCTAAAGAATAGCAAAATGAGATAAGAAAGCCTTCCTCCGTGATCAATGCAAAGAAATAGAGGAAAACAACAGAATGGGAAAGACTAGAGATCTCTTCAAGAAAATCAGAGATACCAAAGGAACATTTCATGCAAAGATGGGCTCAGTAAAGGACAGAAATGGTATGGACCTAACAGAAGCAGAAGATATTAAGAAGAGATGGCAAGAATACACAGAAGAACTGTACAAAAAAGATCTTCACGACCCAGATAATCATGATGGTGTGATCACTGACCTAGAGCCAGACATCCTGGAATGTGAAGTCAAGTGGGCCTTAGAAAGCATCACTATGAACAAAGCTAGTGGAGGTGATGGAATTCCAGTTGATCTATTCCAAATCCTGAAAGATGATGCTGTGAAAGTGCTGCACTCAATATGCAAGCAAATTTGGAAAACTCAGCAGTGGACACAGGCCTGGAAAAGGTCAGTTTTTATTCCAGTCCCAAAGAAAGGCAATGCTAAAGAATGCTCAAATTACCGCACAATTGCACTCATCTCACACGCTAGTAAAGTAATGCTCAAAATTCTCCAAGCCAGGCTTCAGCAATACGTGAACCGTGAACTTCCTGATGTTCAAGCTGGTTTTAGAAAAGGCAGAGGAACCAGAGATCAAATTGCCAACATCCGCTGGATCATGGAAAAAGCAAGAGAGTTCCAGAAAAGCATCTATTTCTGCTTTATTGACTATGCCAAAGCCTTTGACTGTGTGGATCACAATAAACTATGGAAAATTCTGAAAGAGATGGGAATACCAGACCACCTGACCTGCCTCTTGAGAAATTTGTATGCAGGTCAGGAAGCAAGAGTTAGAACTGGACATGGAACAACAGACTGGTTCCAAATAGGAAAAGGAGTACGTCAAGGCTGTATATTGTCACCCTGCTTATTTAACTTATATGCACAGTACATCATGAAAAACGCTGGACTGGAAGAAACACAAGCTGGAATCAAGATTGCCAGGAAAAATATCAATAACCTCAGATATGCAGATGACACCACCCTTATGGCAGAAAGTGAAGAGGAACTAAAAAGCCTCTTGATGAAAGTGAAGGTGGAGAGTGAAAAAGCTGGCTTAAAGCTCAACATTCAGAAAACGAAGATCATGGCATCTGGTCCCATCACTTCATGGGAAATAGATGGGGAAACAGTGAAAACAGTGTCAGACTTTATTTTTGGGGGCTCCAAAATCACTGCAGATGGTGACTGCAGCCAGGAAATTAAAAGACACTTACTCCTTGGATGGAAAGTTATGACCAACCTAGATAGCATATTCAAAAGCAGAGACATTACTTTGCCAACAAAGGTCCGTCTAGTCAAGGCTATGGTTTTTCCAGTGGTCATGTATGGATGTGAGAGTTGGACTGTGAAGAAGGCTGAGTGCCGAAGAATTGATGCTTTTGAACTGTGGTGTTGGAGAAGACTCTTGCGAGTCCCTTGGACTGCAAGGAGATCCAACCAGTCCATTCTGAAGGAGATCAGCCCTGGGATTTCTTTGGAAGGAATGATGCTAAAGCTGAAACTCCAGTACTTTGGCCACCTCATGCGAAGGGTTGACTCATTGGAAAGGACTCTGATGCTGGGAGGGATTGGGGGCAGGAGGAGAAGGGGACGACAGAGGATGAGATAGCTGGATGGCATCACTGACTCGATGGACATGAGTCTCAGTGAACTCCGGGAGTTGGTGATGGACAGGGAGGCCTGGCGTGCTGCGATTCATGGGGTCGCAAGGAATCGGACATGACTGAGCAACTGATCTCTGATCTCTAAGTTGCTTCCATATCTTGGGAATTTTAAATAATGCTTCTATGAATGTTGGGGTGCATGCACATTTCCAAACACTAATTTGGAGATGTTTTGTGTGTTTTTGGATATATATATATATACTCAGGTGTAGAATTGTTACATGATAGTTCTCTACCATATCAACCACCTCAAATATTCAGGTGATATCACTTTAATGGCTGAAAGCAAACAGGAACTAAAAAGCCTCCAGATGAGGGTGAAAGAGGAGAGCAGAAACAGTGAAAGAGTTTTTTCTTGGGCTCCAAAATCACTGTGGATGGTGACTACAGCTGTGGAATTAGAAGACTCTTGTTTCTTGGAAGGAAAGCTCTGACAAATCTACACTGTATTAAAAAGCAGAGACATTACTTGGCCAATAAAGGTCCATATGGTCAAAGCTATGAATTTTCCAGCAGTCATGTACACATGTGTGAGTAGGACCATAAAGAAGGCTGAGCATCAAAGAACTGATGCTTTTGAATTCTGTTACAGAAGACTCTTGAGAGTCCCTTGGACAGGAAGGAGATCAAACCAGTCAATCCTAAAGGAAATCAACTCTGAAAACTCACTGGAAGGAATGATGCTAAAGCTGAAGCTCCAATACTTTGGCTACCTGATACGAAGAGCTTTTTATTTGAAAAGACCCTTATGGCAGGAAAGATTAAAGGCAGGAGGAGAAGGAGACGACAGAGGTTGGATGGCATCACCGACTCGATGGACATGAATCTGAGCAAACTCTGGGAAATAGTGAAGGATAGGGAAGGCTGGTGTGCTACATTCTATGAGGTCTCTAAGAGTTGGAAACAAATGAGCAACAGCATGGTAGTTCTATTTTTAACTTTTTGAGGAAGCTCCTTTTTATTTTCCACAGTGGCTGCACCAAGTTACATTCCCACCAACAGTGTATAAGGGTTTCATTCTCTTCACATCCTTGCCAACATTTGTTATTTGTGTGTTCTTTTTGGTGATAGCTGTTCTAACAGGTGTGAGTTGATATCTAATGGTGGTTTTATTTTATGTTTCACTGATGATTGAAAGTGTCGAGCAACTTTTCATGTACATGTTGGCATCTGCATGTTGCTTTTGGTAAAATGTCTATTCAGATATTTTGCCCATTTTTAATTAGATTGCTTCTTTGTTTGATGTTTAGTTGTATGAGATGTTTATGTACTTTGAATATGAACCCTTTATTAGTCATATCATTTGCAAACATTTTCTCCCATTCAATAGGTTGTCATTTTGTTTTATCAATGGCTTCTTTTGATGTTCAAAAGGTTTTAATTTAATACAGTCTCATTTGTTTGTTTTTGCTTTTATTTACTTTGTTTTAGGAGAATAAGCCACAAAAGGCAATGCTATGATATATGTTAGACTGTTGTGCCTCTATTTTCCTCTTGGAATTTTGTGGTTTCTAATTTGCATCTTTAATCCATTTTGAGTTTATTTTTACAAATGACTTTAGAAAATGTTCTAAATTTATTGTTTTGCATGTAATTGTCTACATTTCCCAGCACTTCTTATTGAAGAGACTGTCTTTTCTCCATTATATATTCTTGTCTTCTTTTTTTCTAGATTAGTAGGGCATAACTGTGTGGGTTTACTTCTGGGCATTCTGTCCTGTTCCATTGATACATGTGTATGCTTTTGTGCCAGTAACATACTGTTCTGATTACTGTAGTTTGGAGTTTAGTTGGCTGTCAGAGAGCACAATTCCTCTAAGTCTTTTCTTCTTTCTCAAGATTGTTTTGGCTATTTTGGGTTTTTTTGTGTGTTTCTATACAAATTGTAAAATTATATTTTATTGTTCTGTTAAAAATTGCGCTTCATATTTTGATAGAGGTTATATTGAATCTGTGGATGGCTTCGGTTTGTATGGCAATTTTAATGATAATAATTTTTCCCCATCAAGAACATGGTATATCCTTCCACTAGTTTCTTTCATCTTTAATTTCTTTTATGAGTGTCTTATAGTTTTCTCAGTACAAGTCTTTTGCTTTCTTAGGTTTATTCCTAGTTATTTTATTCTTTTTAACACAATTATAAAGATTGTTTCCTTAATTGCTTTCCAATAGTTCTCTTAGTGTATAGAAATGCAGAAAATTTATGTATATTAATTTTATATCCTGAAGCTTTACTGAATTCACTGATGATCTCAAACAGCTTTTTGGATATGTTTTAAGGATTTTCTCTGTACAATATTATGTCATCCACAAACAGTTACAGTCTTACTTCTTCCTTTCTAATGTGAATTTCCTTTGTTGTTTTTTTTTCTTGTCTAATTGCTGTGGCTAAAACTTCCAATACTATTTTCAATTAAACTGGCAAGAATGGGCATTCTTACCTTGGTCCTGATCTTAGAGTAAACATTTTTAGCTTTTCATCATTGACTATGTTGTTAGCTGTGTACTTGTCATAAGTGGCCTTTATGATGTTAAGGTATATTTCCTTTATTCCCACTTTCTCAAGAGGTTTTTTTTTTTTTTTTTAAATCCTAAATGGATGTTGAACTTTGCCAAAAGCGTTTCCCTCATCTATTGTGATAATCATACGATTTTATGCTTCAGTTTGTTAATGTAATGTATCACATAGATTGATTTGAAGCTATTAAAAATCCCTCACATCATTAGAATAAATCCCATTGTTCATTGTGTATGATCTTTTTAGTATATTACTAGATTTGGCTTGCTAATATATTGTTGAGGATTTTGCATCCATGTTACTTAGTGCTATTGGCCTGTAATTTGCTCTTTTGCGATCTCTCTGTCTGATTTTGGTATTAGAGTGAAGCTGACCTCATAGAATTAGTTCAGCATCATTCCTTCCCCTGCAACTTTTTCAAATAGTTTGAGAATGATGGATGTTAACTCATCTATAAATATTTGGTACAGTTTACTTGTGAGGCCATCTGGCCCTAGACTTGTTTGTTGGGAGTCCATCTGTGGCAGTCTTGGTTCAAATATTACCTTGGTTCAAATATTCACCTTTCTTACTGATTTTTTATAGGTTTTCTTGAATATACATTTATTTACCCACTGTTTGCCTTTAGGATCATTTCCAGAGAATTCATCTAATTGTGTCATTTTTATAACTTTTACCAGCTTAACTGTGGAGTGGGTAGGTAGAACTCCTTATGCTGTCATGGCAGAAATCATTATCCTTTTGTTTCATTACGTTTTGAGATGGTTTACAGAAACCTGATAGATATTAAACACAGGGAAGTGACAAGATTTGAGGAATAAATTGGCGATATAGGCACAGCAAGTGGGAGTGATATTGCAGAGATTAGGTATGTTTTGATATCCAAAGCACAATTGAGAAATTAAGTTATGATGTGTAGGTGAATATAACTTTTTCTTTTTTTCTGGGAAAAAAATACTAGGAAGTTTTGTAGCATAGGCTTTAAAGAATAGATATATTTTTACTATTCTTTTGAAGAAGGTCCACTGAGAAGGAAAGTGGAAAAGGTGAGTGTCTGAGGTATTTTCTCTGAGTAGTGAATGAGTATTGAAGACTATACAACTTAGACACTTAATTTATAGTACTTGTAGTCATATTCACAGTTATGTTCTTCAAAGCAGAGGTATAGGAAACAATTTGGGTTATTTATCCAAGGTAATATAAGCATACGAATAAGAAAATTTAAGGTATTAAATTTAAAGCCTGACTTAAATCATGATACTTTGGATATACTTCTGAAATAAAAATGAATATTTATGAATAGGAATAAAGTTGAGGAGTCACTGCCCTCAGGTTCCAATGAGTTCAAAAGCAATAGGAGAAGAACATGAACAAGTGATCTGAAATAAGAGAAGTTTGTTGGAGATTTGTTCATTTCATTTGATGAAAACAATGGGCTTGATTGCAAGAGTGTGTAGATGAGACTGTGAGAGTTAAGTCATTGGAAAGGTAAGGGTCAAAGGAATGAGAAATTTTTAAGTGTGTAATATACATTGAAACTTTTAAAATGATGGCTACAGTCTGGGAATAGAAACAAAATCAGTAGCCTATCTTACAATATGTTAAATGAATAAGGAGAAGGGCTAGAGTAGAAGCAAATAGCAACAATGGGGAGGGATTTGAATTTTCAGTGGCATGAGCTACAAAATAATTCTAACTGTTCATTGTTATGGAATTAGTTTAGTAGATTAAGATTTTTTTTCGGGCATTAAAATAATATATTTCTGTGTTTTTAACATAGAGAACTTCCTAATACCATGTCAGAGCATCATGAACAGTATAATTTAATTTTTATAAAGTTATGAATCAAATCAGAATAATATAGACCAATAAGATTAATAGTGACAATCTCTGAGCAGTAAGATTTGCTGATTTTTTTTCTTTCACTTTAATAAATGTATTGTTTACACTATGAACACATAATATTTTGAAGTTCAACAAAGAAACAATAAAACCAATTTTTAATTTAGAAAACAAAGTATAATTAACTCTAATATTTCATCAAATTATTTTATCCATAGGAAATGCAAGTTATAATTATAAATCATCTATATGTTCTGTGCTTAGTTGCTAAGTCATGTCTGACTCTTTGCAACCTCATGAACTATAGCCCGCCAGGCTCCTCTGTCCATGGGGATTCTCCAGACAAGAATACTTGAGTGGGTTGCCATGCCCTCTTTCAGGGGATCTTCCCAACCCAGGGATCAAACCCAGGTCTCCCGCCTTTCAGGCAGATTCTTTACCATCTGATCCACCAGGGAAGCCCCAAATCCTCTATATAACTTTATATAAATATAAAATAAGAAAAAAGAGTTTCAGGAAGCTTACGTGCCACAGGTACAAGAAAATTCAAAGGAATATTACTCAAAAATTCACAAATTTTAACAATTTTTTAACATGAACCTTGCTTTTGGGAGAACTCGAACATGTAAATGTAGAGATTTTTTTTACTTCCCCTTATTTTACAGCTAAAAATGTATCCTCAAATTACAGATATGTGATAGTAAACTTCCTAAAAAGCTTGAAAAAAATTAATTGAATAAAAGTAATTAGTTTATTTTTTTATCTGTCAATGAATAGAGAAGAAACTAATAACCTAAAAAATAGCTATATTCTAAATTCAGGTACAGAAAATTTAGTTATATACTCAAGAGATTACACAGAAATGAGATTACAAATTCTAATAATACTGAAAACTAGGAATGATATGTATAGATAAATGAGTTTCCAAAAAAGAGAAGTTTGGATTGGGGAACCTAGGCCAGAACAATATAGTCAAGTAAGTAGATTTAGAAAATGTTCTTATACGTTATTGCTCGTCCTTATTTCAAGTACTAGGAGGGAGAAGGGCTTGCTAGTCACAAGATGTCAAACTTCAACTATTTTTATCTGAACTTTCAGACATAAGGATAGTATGTGTTAGCCCTCTGCATTCCAAAATGAGGTGGTAGACTACCAATGCATGTAATTAAGGTGGCCAAAAACAGGTCTACAAATTCTTTGAGCCTTTTACGCTTCTCTTTGACACTTTCATTGCAATCTTTCAATTTACTTCCTGTAGCTACTATTGTCTTTAAGTTTCGGAAGTTGACTAGCTGTGTGTTTATTCACCTGTATTCTGGAGTCCTTGAAAGAATGTTACATTTTTATCCTGGAAGATTGTACTCCTTTTAATAAACTCTCTGTTATCCATCTTCATATTCCATTCCCCATGGTGCAGCACCCTTGGGATCTAGTTCTTTATGCCGTCTCTCAATTCCAGGTAGTACATGTTAGCTAGGTCTTATATTTCCTTTAGGATTTGGTCCCTTTCCTCTTTTTCCATCTCAGCACATTCCTTGCGGGGTTATGCAATGACCTACCCTAGTTATTAGCCTAGGGGCCAGGAATATATGTAGATAGAGATCCTGAAGCAAGTCACATGTTGCCTTGGTCAGGAGAAGTATCTAAGAGGAGGGTGCACTAGCCTTAAAAAAGTCTAGTGAGCCAGTTCTCCTGGTTCAGAAGGTTCAGGAAAATATGAGGATTCACCATTTTTCCAATCTGTCCACCTAGATGTCTTCCTCTAATATCTCAAGTTTCCAGTCAATAGCCATGTTCTTGATACAGCATATCGATCCAGCTTCAGAATTTAACTTTCTCTAGATTTCTACTACTCTTACCACTAAGCCCTAGGCTGACCCTCTAGCCTTCTGTGCCCTTCAACTGAAGGAAACTAGTCATTTTATATGTTGCCAAAGAGGTTGCCTGCTTTCACAGTAAGCTTTTAGTTGACAAATAATAAACTTAACATTTCATTATGTTGAATGTTTTTTTATGAACATTCATGAATATTAATTATCCCCAGATGAGCCAATAAATTTCATTTTCCTCATATTTACCATTTCTCCCATGTTTTCCCAATATTTGTCCTGTTGTGCTCATGAGTATAATTCTTTCTGGCACTGCTGCTGCTGCTGCTGGTAAGTCACATCAGTCGTGTCCGACTCTGTGCAACCCCATAGACGGCAGCCCAACAGGCTCCTCTGTCCCTGGGATTCTCCAGGAAAGAATGCTGGAGTGGGTTGCCATTTCCTTCTCCAATGCATGAAAGTGAAAAGTGAAAGGGAAGTCACTCAGTTGTGTCTGACTCTTCGTGACCCCACAGACTGCAGCCCACCAGGCTCCTCTGTCCATGGGATTCTCTAGGCAAGAGTATTGGAGTGGGTTGCCATTGCCTTCTCTGCTCTCTGGCACTATATCATCCCTATTCTTCGCTTAAGAAAGCTGTAGCCATACCATTGCTACTTTCTACCAGGGGCTATGTGTGCTTTACATATTATCAACGGTTTTTAGTCCAAAACCTTACCATGGCATATGCTCCATTGGATCCTGAGGACATATGAAAGCAAATTTCAGGATCAACCTCTGTCAGGAAAAGGAGGAGAAAGAATTGGGTAGATGGAGAAGTTGAGTTGGTTGCAAACAACTTTCTGGGAAATTCTGAAGCTTAGCTGACCCTTCAGAATTGCCCACAGTTGGTACAAGGCCGGACATTTATACTCCTGTGTAGATCTATTTCCAGGGGGCATGAACTTCGGTGAGTCACCTCTCTCCAATTTATTGGAGATAAATTGGGCAATTTATAAAGAAGGCTGATATAGAAGACTGTCAACTGGCTACAGTTCCAGAAGATAGGAAAATATGTCCTTTATTCCTGAAGAGAGATCTTAATGCCACATTAGAGCTTTCACTTTGTGTGTACTAAGTCATGTCTGACTCTTGCAACCCCATGGACCTTGTGTGGCCTACCAGGCTATTCTATCCGTGGAATTTCCCAGGTGAGAATACTGGAGTGGGTTGCCGTTGCCTTCTCCAGGGGATCTTCCCGACCCAGGGATGAAACCCACATCTCTGATGTCTCCTGCGGTGGCAGGCAGGTCCTTTACCACTGCACCGCCTTCACGAGGTGCCTCTTAGTTACTCATCCAAATTGTGCATATATCATAGTTGGGGGAGGATATTAAAAAAGGTTTGTTTAGGAAGCTGTGAGCATTTATACCTCACCTACTTCTCCTCTGACTACTCTTTTTCCTACCACTTTCTTATGGGGTAATTTTTCTACTTAAAAACCTAGCAAAGTGTTAGTCACTCAGTCACGTCTGACTCTTTGCAACCCCATGGACTCTATGCAGCCCACCAGGCTCCTCTGTCCATGGAATTCTCCAGGCACGAATGCTAGAGTAGGTTTCCATGCCCTTCTCCAGGGGATCTTCTCGACCTAGGAATCAAACCTGGGTTTAATTGATCTACATAGAGAACTTTCTGTGTATCTCCTCAAGTTCTGAGGATACTTAAACTGGTGTCTGAGTCATATTAGCCAGCTGCTTCTGTGAAGCATAAAGTAGTCAGTGATTTGGGGTCACTGTGGCAAAACATAGAGTCTCTATTATAATCCAGTCTCAAACCAAAAGCTGTTTCTCAAAAGATGGAGAGTTATTTGCAGAGGGTGACATAGCATTGCTCCCAAACCCTTAAAGTCTGGACTGTTATTTACCAATAGAGGGCTACCTAAAGATTGCTTACAATGCCTTTTCTCACAGACACTTCAAGGACCATTTTTAATCTGTTGGATCAGACAGCCCAACTAGAAAAGTGGGTTACACTGTGCCATGGAACTATAGCAGAGACTTCTCTTGCTCTGGGTCCATGCAAAATTGGCAGCCTTTCAGATAACTTGACATATGAATGGAATTAATCCTCCAAGTGAAATATGTATTTCCTTTAAAAATTCAAAAAATCCCAGCAGGTGATAGGCGTCTTGCTTAGTGGAACAAAGAGTAGGCTGCTCTCCACTACAGTAAGTAATCACCAAGACACTGAGATCACAGGCCCCTGAATCTTTGTGTAATTTATTCCAGACCCCTGGTATGCCTGTATCATACCATATTGCTTTCTCCTTTTCACCAGGTACAGTCAGCACAGTGTCATCAGTATAATACACCGTGTAATGTCCTATGGATTGGAGCGGTAACTAGGGATCCTGTAGGCTGGATATTGACATAAGACTGAAGATGATGTAGCCCTGAAGTTAAAAAAAAAAAAAGTGTATTGATGATCCTGTCAACTGAAAGCAAGCTACTTCCAAGTGACATAGCACACACAGCAGAGGTATAGAAAAAAATCATTCACTAAATCAGGTGTCAAGCAATAAGTTGAGTTGCTCCAGCAATGAAATCATACTTAAAAAGCAGTTGTAATTGGAGTTACCATATGATCAGGTGTAACATAGTCCACTGTGTGTGTGTGTGTGTGTGTGTGCATGCCTGCGAAGTCGCTTCAGTCGTGTCCGACTGTGCAACCCCATAGACTGTAGCCCACCAGGTTCATCTGTCCATGGGAGTCTCCAGGCAAGAATACTGGAGTGGGTTGACACTTTCTTCTCTAGAGGATCTTCCCAACCCAGGTATTGAAACCGTGTCTCGTATATCTCCTGCATTGCCAGGCAACTTCTTTACCACTTGCACCAACTGGGAAGCCCATAGTCCACTATAATTCCCTAAATTCCATTTTATATCCACCCATCAAAGAGGTGAGTTGAAGGGTACATGTTAAGAATCACCATCATTGCACCTTCAACTCCTTGATTTTGGCATCAGTCTTGGTGGAATCAAATCCTTTATTACTACTTTCAGTTGACTAATTTGATTCAGTTCAGTTCAGTCACTCAATTGTGTCTGAGTCTTTGTGATCCCAAGGACTGCAGCACGCCAGGCTTCCCTGTCCATCACCAACTCCTAGGGCTTGCTCAAACTCATGTCCATTGAGTCAGTGATGCCATCCAACCATCTCATCCTCTGTTGTCCCCTTCTCCTCCTGCCTTCAATCTTTCCCATCATCAGGGTCTTTTCAAATGAGTCAGTTCTTCAGGTGGCCAAAGTATTGGAGTTTCAGCTTCAACATGAGTCTTCCAATGAATATTCAGGACTGATTTCCTTTAGGATGGACTGGTTGAATCTCCTTTCAGTCCAAGGGACTCTCAAGAGTCTTCTCCAAAACCTCCATTTAAAAGCATCAGTTCTTTGGTGCTCATCTTTCCTTATGATCCAACTCTCACATCCATACATGACCACTGGAAAAACCATACCTTTGACTAGATGGACCTTTGTTGGCAAAGTAATATCTCTGCTTTTTAATATTCTATCTAGTTTGGTCATAAATTTTCTTCCAAGAAGCAAGTAGAGGCAATTCAAGTTAATGACTTTTACTTAGCCTTTACTATCATAGTAGCACAATCTCCATAGGCGAGGGAACAAATGTGAGATTCCACCTGTTGCTGAACATCTTTATTCCAATTGTTCATTCTGAAAGTGGGAAAACAACCAAAATTGGAGTTGAGACCTTTCAGGCCCACTTTGAGGTGAGCTTCAGCACTGTGAATTTCTAGGAATTAGTGTCGATATAGAGCCAGAGTTCTATAACCCTGGAAAAGTCTTTTTATTTCCTCTTTTCCAAAGCATAGCCACATTGGTAAACAATAGCAGATATATTTGTGAAAATAAGAAGAAAAAGTTGACCATATTAAAGGTTGGTTGTGTAGCTATGTGTTCTCCAAGAGTACTTGGCCTCTTTAATCCAGCTTTGAGCTTATAAACTGATGAAATTTGTAATCTGTGGAAAAGCTTTGATTCTCTCGTGTTGTGACTGAAGTCAGATTCCTGTTCACCACACCTAGTGATTTTCCAATTAGAAAAATCAACTAAGATTTTAGTAAACTGATGATCTATTTCAGTTTTAGGGATGCTATGATCCATTAGTCAACTCCAGAGATCTCTAATTATACTTGGCTCTTCTAAGTATGGTGAATATAATTATCTTGTATCTGGTGATTAAATGCTGATTCTTTACCTGTATTATCACATCCACACATGACAACGGGAAAAACCCAAACTTTGATACAGACCTTTGTTGGCAAAGTGATGTCTCTGCTTTTTTGTATGCTGTCTAGGTTTGTCATAGCTTTCCTTCAAAGGACAAACATCTTTTAATTTCATGGCTGTAGTTACATCACCAACTTCGGTGATGTTGGAGTCCAAGAAAATAAAATCTGTCACTGCTTCCACTTTTTCCCCATCTGTTTGTCATAAAGAGATGGAAGGAATGCCAGGACATTAGTATTTTAATGTTGAGTTTCAAGCCAGCATTTTCACTGTCTTCTTTCACCTTCATCAAGAGGCTATATAGTTCCTCTTCACTTTCTACCATTAGAGTGATATCATCTACGTATCTGAGGTTGTTGATGTTTCTCCTGGCAATCTTGATTCTAGACTGTGATTCATTCATCCTGGCATTTCTCATGAGGTATTCTGCATATAAGTTAAATGAGCAGAGTGACAATATGGAGCCTTATTGTACTCCTTTCCCATTTTGATCCAGACAGTTGTTCCATGTCTAGTTCGAACTGTTGCTTCTTGAGGTTTCTTAAGAGATAGGTAAGGTGATCTGGTATTCCCATCTCTTTAAGAATAAACCACAGTTTTTTGTAATCCACAGAGTCAAAGGCTTTAGTATAGTCAATGAAGCGGAAGTAGATATTTTTCTGGAACTCTTCTTGCTTTCTTCATTTTCCAAGGAATGTTGGTAATTTGATCTTTGGTTCCCATCCCTTTTCTGTACTCAGCTTTTACATCTGAAATCCTTGGTTCACATACTGCTGAAGTCTAGCTTGAAGGATTTTGAGTGTAACTTTGCTAGCGTGTGAAATGAGTGCAACTGTACGGTAGTTTAAACATTCTTTGGCATTATCCTTCTTTGGAATTGGTATGAAAACTGAACTTTGCCAGTCTTGTGGCCACTGCTGAGCTTTCTAAATTTGCTGGCATATTTAGTACAACACTTTAATAGCATCATCTTTTAGGACTTTAAATAGCTCAGTTGGAATTCTGTCACCTCCACTAACTTTGCTTATAGTAATGCTTCCTAAGGCCCACTTGACTTCACACTCCAGGATGTCCAGCTGTAAGGAAATGACCACACCATTGTGGTTATCCAGGTCATTGAGACCTTTCTTTTATAGTCCTTCTGTTATTCTTGCCACCTCTTCTTAATCTCTTTTTCTGTTAGGTCCATACCATTTCTGTCCTTTATCATGCCGATCCTTGCATGAAAGTTTCCCTTGACATCTCCAGTTTTCTTGAAGAGATCTCAATCTTTCCCATTCTATTATTTTCCTCTGCTTCTTTGCATTGTTCATTTAAGAAGTCCTTCTTATATGTCCTTATTCTTCTCTGGAACTCTGTATCCAGAGAGTTGCTCTTTCTCCTTTGCCTTTCATTTCTCTTCTTTTCTCAGCTATTAATAAGCCTCTTCAGACAACCACGTTGCCTTCTTTTTTGGGGGGCTGATTTTGGTCACTACTTCCTGTTCGGTGTTAGGAACCTCCTTCCCTAGTTCTTCAGGTACTCTGTGTACCAGATCTAATCCCTTGCATCTATTCATCACCTCCACTGTATAATCTCAAGGGATTTGATTTAGGTCAAACCTGACCTAGCGATTTCAATTTTTTCTTCAACTTAAGCCTGAATTTTTCAATAAGAAGTTCATGATCTGAGCCACAGTCAGCTCCAGGTCTTTTTTTTTTTTTTTTTTTTTTTTTTTGCTATGTATAGAGCTTCTCCATCTTCAACTGCACAGAATATAATCAATCTGATTTTAGTATTGACCATCTGTTGATGTCCATATGTAGAGTCATCTCTTGTGTTTTCAAAAAACATGTTTACTATGACCAGCATGTTCTCTTGACAAAACTCTGTTAACCTTTGCCCTGCTTCATTTTGTACTCCAAGGCCAAACTTGCCTGTTATTCTAATTATCTCTTGACTTCCTACTTTTGCATTCCAATCCCCTATGATGAAAAGGACATCTTTTTTGTTGTTACTTCTAGAAGGGGATGTAGGTCTTCATAAAACTAGTCAGCTTCAGCTTCTTTGGATCAATGGTTGGGGCATAGACTTGGATTACTGTGATGTTGAATAGTTGGCCTTTAAATAAACCAAAATCATTTTGTCATTTTAGAGGTTGCACCCTAGAACTGCATTTTGGACTCTCTTGGTGACTATGAGGGCTATTTCTTTTCTTTCAAGGGATTCTTTCCCAACATAAGAGATATTATGGTCATCTAAATTAAATTTGCCCATTCCCATCCAGCTTAGTTCATTAATTTCTAAGATGTTAATGTTCACTCTTGGCATCTTGGGCTTGACCATGTCCAACTTACCATGAATGGACCTAACATTCCATGTTCTTATGTGATATTTTTCTTTATAGCATCGAAGTTTGCTTTAACCACCGGACACATGCAAAACTGAGGGTTGTTTCTGATTTGGCCCAGCCAGTTCATTCTTCTGTAGCTACGAGTAATTGCCCTCCACTCTTCCCCAATAGCATATTGGATGCCTTCTGACCTGGAGGGCTCACCTTCTGGTGTCATTATTTTTTTGCCTTTTCGTACTTTTCCTGGGGTTCTTCTTCAGGCAAGAATACTGGAATGGATTGCTGTTTCCTCCTCCAGTGTCCATGATTTGTCAAAACTCTTCATTATGACCCATCCATCTTGGTTGACCCTGCACAGCATGATTCATAGCTTTGTTAAATTATGCAAATCCCTTTGCCACAACAAGTCTATAGACCTCATTTAGTTCTTGGTTTCAGTCAGTAAATCAGTCCTCTCTAGTCACTCCCAACTACCTGAGCTAAAACATTGAGTCCAGATCTTTGCAATGTTCTCCATTCAAAGACAGGCAAGCTTCTACAATTAGGGGAAGAAAGGTGTCATCTACTGGCAAAGGAAGCTCAGCAGAATTTAGGGATTTGATGTCTTCAGTTTCACTAAAGTCAGGCTACTTTTGTCAATTTCATTTTCAGTGTCTTCTTCCCAATGACTGCTCAGACTTTAACATCACAGAACCCATAATTTTGGCAGTATAATTTCCATTGAAACTCAGTCATCTTCAGAATTCGAGTTTTCATTTCTTTTACAAAAAATTTGACCCTGTCACTACAAAAGGTAGTGTTTGGGAGCAGCCATAGCTTTTTTGTCCTTTACCCAGATCGTGGGCTGAGAATTTCAAGCTCTTTATTAACAATTTTCTCCCCAAGTTCTTCAATGCATTTAGAAGAAACCACCCGTTCCAATAAGGCATATGCCTTAGTTTTGCTGTAACATTCGATAGCTAGCTACTTGCTCTCCCAAAGCATTGCCTTCTGTAGGTACTTTACTGCAGTTGTCTACAGCTGATGATTAAGTATACAAATTACCAATACTTTCCTGAGAGCTCAGTTGGTAAAGAATCTGCCTGCAGTGCAGAAGATCCCAGTTCAATTCCTGGATCAGGAAGGTCCCCTGGAGAAGGGATAGGCTACCCATCCCAGTATTCTGGCCTGGAGAATTCCATGGACTCTGTAGTCCATGGGGTTGCAAAGAGTCAGACATGACTGAGCGACTTTCATTTCCTTGTATTATGTGTATTCCATTTACCAATTAAAATAGTCATAAAACCTTTAGTTTTTTAAAAATATTTATTTGGCTACACTGGATCTTACTTGTGGTATTAGAACTCTTAGTTGTAGCATGTGGGATCTAGTTTGCTGACCAGGGTTTAAACCTGGGCCTCCTGCATTGGGAGCCTGGAATCTTAGCCACTGGACCACCATGGAAGTTGCTTGATACCTTTAATCTTATCAGATCAGAGACAAATTCCATATAGTTGAGAGCCAATTCTGGGTGACTTCCCTGGTGGCTCAGATGTTAAGGTGTCTGCCTGCAATGCGGGAGACCTGGGTTCGATTCCTAGGTTGGGAAGACCCCCTGGAGAAGGAAATGGCAATCCACTACAGCACTCTTGCCTGGAAAATCCCATGGACAGAGGATCCTGATAGGCTATAGTCCATGGGGTCGCAAAGAGTCAGACACGCCTGAGCGACTTCACTTTCACTTTTCTAGGAAGTCATTACTAGTCTTCTACCTTTAGAATGTTCCTGTCCAAAAAAAAGATATGTAACCCACAGATACAAACTACATCTGTATTGTTAAAATATTTAGTAGTCATATATTAATTTTTTAAGTGAAATTAATTTTAATAATTTTTAAAATTTAAATCACCATATCTAAAATACTAGCATCTCGGTATGTAGTCAAGATAAAAATTTAGATGTTTTTATTTTTCTTAATCCTTTGAAATCTCCTGTGTATTTTATAGATGCAACACATCTTGGTTTTGATGAGTCTTATATCAACTGTATGGCCACATGTGGACAGTGGGTTCTGTGTAGGATAACACATATCTAGAACTCCTTCCATCCACAGTTTCTGCATTAGTTTGATTAAAGAAGCAGAAGAACATGAGTAATACAGAATAAGACATTTCTATATGAGGACCAGAACTTGCACACTTATTTAAATTGGAATGATGGTCTGATATTGAGAGTGAAACCATTAGCTATTAGCCATTAGGTATCAGTCAGATCAGTAGTAGAAAGGGAAGCTGCATACACACAATACCTAGGATAAAAGAGTCACTACAATGAACAAGAATCAGCATCATCCTTTGTCTCCAACTCCTGCAGGGTAAACATGCAGGGGAAGCTGCAGCCCTTTACCATGGCCTGTACACCCACCTGGCCCAGAACCACAAGAAGCTGGAAGGAGGCTCCCCGCATCATCAAAATGAGACTGCAGATGAGTGAGTACAAGTGTGAAATGCCACAGCGTGTGGTACTCTGCAGTCATCTTCTGAGTATAAGAAATATGGTTGCTGCTTCCCTTCTACCTTCCAGATTCATTCAGATTTTATTTGTGGCCAATATGAATCTAGAGCCACAGAGTACTGGAGATTTTGAAACGTTCCTACCCTGGCTTAAGGCGACACAGAAATAAACCACTTCAACTATGTTACATTAGAAGTTTTTAAATTAGCAAGTTGAGAAATAAAATTTATATGCAGCATTACAGGAAATGTTAATATCCGTAATTTATAAGAGACTCTCACTAGTCATTTATAAAAATGTTTTAACCACCAGTGAGTAAATTGAACAATAATCATTCATAAAAATAAGAGAGAGCTATGAAGGGTCACAAAAACAAAGCCTCATTTCTAAGAAAATAAGTAAAAAAAAATATATATATGGCTAATAATTTTGTATATTATATGGTCTGGGTTCTATACTGGGTGGCATAAAATTGGTATAAATTTAATACTATATGATTTTATTAAATGTTTCATAGCTTTGCTGCTGCTACTGCTAAGTCACTTCAGTCGTGTCTGACTCTGTGTGACCCCATAGACGTCATAGCTTTAAAATGTTTCTATTCTTTACTGTAGTATAACAATTCTACTCATATTTGTTATTCATAGTTTAAAATGTGTAAATTTTACAGGTATCCAAAACAAATAATAATCATATAAAATACTTATAAAATGTGTAAAAGTGATAAAAGCCAGAAACATCACTATGTGTATAGTAACAGCATGGTTTCAATTTTAAGAAATACATGTGTACCTGTGGCGGATTCATTTTGATATTTGGCAAATCTAATACAGTTATGTAAAGTTTAAAAATAAAATAAAATTAAAAAAAAAAGAAAGAAATACATGTTATAATAGCATATTTCTCCACTTGGAAAAATGTTGGGAAGAAATAGTTTAAGATGTTAACAGATACAGTAGGTTATAGTTAATTAATTGCACTTCTCTTTTATAACATTTTTGAGATTTGCAAATGATCGCTAAATTCTAAAGACATATATATAATAAAAATGTTTATCTTAATCTAATGGCATTGTTTTCTCAAACTGTTTTGCACACACCATATATTGGTATATTCATTTAAAAAAATAATGGATCATAGGTAATGCTTTAGTGGGTATGCTCAGAAAGTTTTCTAAGTATTTGTACCAATTTCTACAAGCATTGAATGAGAATTCCAGTTGCTCTACAGTCTTGTTAAAGCTCAGTGTAGTCAATACTTTTCAGCCATTCTTATGGGTGTGTAGTGGTCCTTGGCTGACGTTAGTTTGCACTTTGCTGACAAGCAATTAAGTTGATCAGCATTTTGATCTCCAGTGGCCTCCGCCTGCAGCAGTCTGAAGCAGGACTTAGATTCCCAGCCAGAGATTGAGTTCTGGTCTCTGGGGTGAGACCACTGAATCAACCACTAGACCAGGGCTCAGTGACAAGACCTTGGCTCTTTGGTTTTTCAGAAAAGAATTCCCACGAAGATGGAAAGTAGTGAGACAAGTAAAAGTTTATTAGGAGGAAAAGAGTATAGTAAGTGTGGATAGAATGCAGGAGGACTCAGAGAAAAAGAGTCACACCCTCGTGGTAGTTTAAGTTACCTGCTCCCGGCATTTCTTCTAGGTTTCCTTTGGTGAACCATTTCGATTTGCCTGCTTCTGAGTCTGTATTTGGCTTATCTCAGGATCTTCCCATGTGTGCATATTCATCTCATAGCCAAGATCACTTACTGTGTGGTGGTACACCCCTTTTTGACGTCCAAGGAACTTTCTAGTTGGGAAGGCTTCCTTGACTTTGAGCATGAAAAATATATGGCCTCTTATCTTTTATCTGGGTAGGGCCCAGCCTCCTCTCTCCATTGTCCTGTTTTGATAGTTTGAAGTTTCTGCTCATAGGAAATCAACTCAAATTCTTTCCATCAGGGTTGGGGGGGGAGGGTTGTGGAGCGCATCTACCTCATGCCTCAATTTCATATGCATACCAGCAGTACACATATCCTCTTTTGTGAAGTATTTTTCAAGTCCTTTGTATATTTTTATAGAGTTATCAGTCTTTTATTTTTATTGCAGGAATTTTTTAATGTAGTATTAGGTACAAGTCCATCTTATGTACGGAGAAGGCAATGGCACCCCACTCCAGTACTCTCGCCTGGAAAATCCCATGGACGGAGGAGCCTGGTAGGCTGCAGTCCATGGGGTCGCTAAGAGTCGGATACGCCTGAGCGACTTCACCTTCACGCACTGGAGAAGGAAATGGCAACCCACTCCAGTGTTCTTGCCTGGAGAATCCCAGGGACGGGGAGCCTGGTGGGCTGCTGTCTATGGGGTCGCACAGAGTCGGACAAGACTGAAGCAACTTAGCAGCATCTTATGTATATGTATTTCAAAAAACTTTTTCCCACTCTATATCTTGTATTTTAATTTTCTACTCTTTTAAACGAAAATAATATTTTAATTTTAATGTAGTTCAACCTCTAATTTTTTTTTGTGGGGGGGATTATTGCTTTTCATGGTTAAAGTCCTATTAAAGAAATCTTTGTCTAGTCTCAGGTCAGGGAGATAGTTTTATTTTATCTTCTAGAAGCTTTACTGTTTGCCTTCACATTCAGGTCTATGATCCACGTTACTTGATTTTTGTGTATCAGGTGAGGTTAGATTTAATATTTTTTCCCGAAATGGATTACTTTGAGCAAAAATGCTTATTTTTCAGATTCCATTTCATTGCAGTAGTAATTTTGCCTTAAGTTAGATAGCTGTGTATGTGTGGATCTGTCTTTGTATTTTCTTTTATTCCCCTGGCGTCGTTGCCTATGCGGCATCCACACCACGTTGTTTTGAATACTGTAGCCTCATAATCAGTTTTTACATCTAGTAGTATTCAACTTTTAACTTAGTTCTTCAGTTCTTTTCTTAAAATTGAGATAAAATTGACATAATGTTATGTTTTAAGTGTACAATATAATGTATCAATATATGTATATATTGCAAAATGATCACCACATTAAATCTAATTACCATCCATCACCACACAGTTGCAATTATTTTCTTGTGATGAGAACGTTTAAGATCTGTTCTCTTAGCAGTGTTCAAATATCCAGTATGGGATTTTAACTAGACTCACCATGCTGTGCCTTACCTCCCCAGGACTTACACTGGAGGCTTGTACCTGTGGACCACTTTCACTCATGTCTCCCACCTGTAATCCCACTTCCTGCCTCTGACAACCACCAACCTGTTTTCTGTATCCATGAGTTCATTTGGGGGGTTTGTTGTTTTTTTTTTTTCTTTTTGTTTTAGACTTCACATAGAAGTAACATCATATGGCTTTGTTTTTCTCTGTCTTATTTATTTCACATAGCACAGTGCCTTCATGGTCCATCCATGTTGTTGCAAATGGCAGGATTTACTCTTTCTTATGGATGAATAATATTCCATTGCTTATTTGTACTGCAGTTTCTTTATTTGTTCATTGGTAGACACTTAGGCTGTTTTCATATCTTGGTTATTGTAAATAATGCTAACGATGTGAGAGTACAGATATCTTTTCAAGTTAGTGTTTTCATTTCCTTCGGACAAATGTCCAGAAGTGGAATTGCTGGATCATACAGTTGTTCTATTTTTAATTTTTTTAGAGGGACCTCTGTACTATTTTTCATAGTGGTTGTACAAGCAAGAGTGCACACAAGGGTTCCATTTTTCTCCATGTCCTCACCAACACTTATTTCTTATTTTTTTCATAATATCTATTCTAACAAGTATGGGCGATGCCTCATTGTGACTTGGTTTGTATTTCCCTGATGATTAGTGATGTTGAGCATGTGTTCATGTACCTTTTGGCCATCTGTATGTCTTGTTTAGAAAAATATCAATCAACTCAGATCCTCTGTCTAGATTATTTGTTTTTTTGCTACTGAGTTGTATGAGTTCTTTATGTATTTTAGACATTAATTCCTGATCAGATGAATGATTTACAAATATTTTTTTCCATCAAATAATTTGCCTTTTTTTTTTGTCAATGGTTTCCTTGGTTGTGCAGAAACTTTTTAGATTTATGTAATCTCTTTTATTTATTTTTTGCTTTTGTTTCTGGTGTCAAATAAAAAAAAAAATCAACACTAAGACTGTGAAGGGCTTACTGCCTGTGTTCTTTTCTAAGAGTTTTATGTTTTCAGGTCTGATGTTCAATTCTTTAATCCATTTGACTTTGTTTTGTGTATGGTATAAAGTTGCAACCATCTCTGACATTTAAAGGATCAATTTATTAACTTCAGATTAAAATTTTCATGGAAATCTGAATATCTATTCCTTTCCCCTCACTACTTAAGTGATTACTGATTCTTTTGTTATGTGTGAAACCTTGGTGAAATGTAAAATCTCATAAAGAACCCAGATTTCACAATATGTGATAAGTATATATCATTTAAATTTTAGCTGGAAATTAGAGGAGGGAAGAGCTGTTTTCAGTATATAGATTAATAAATACATAGTCTGACATCTTGCATATGAGTAAATAACTTAATTACATTGAGCATACAAGTAAACTGAGTGATGTTAAGGAACAGAAAAAGCGTACAGAAATGCAAAGTTGTGAGTATAGGGGAGCATGAGAGGGGATGTGACCTTTCATACCGATTTGTTCATGTCCTTGCCTCTATGGTTTCTCTCTTAGTTGTGCTAATTTATCAAGGTGCAAAATGTGGTATTTACTTCACTCACAAAATAATCTTGTTATAAACAATCTAGTTAACAAATGCTTTCAACAAAGAAAAGTGTTATTAATAGCTTTTTGTGTCATTTCAAATCCATCAAATATTTATAAAACAAAACATTATTCCTTCCTTAAACCAATGGTGACTATATTGTCTAGAAGTCCTGTGCTTCACAAAATACAAAAAAAAAAAAAAAAAAAAACAACTTGCCTACCTTGTAAAGCTTTCTCAACTCTTTTCTGTTGTTATTTTTCCTTAAAAAGAAAAAGGTGTTGATCAACAGAGGATTTATTCCAACAGCCAATGTCTTTTGCACTTAGAAGTATATAGGGGCCATTTTTATAGCATTTCTTGAGCAACTTTATCTTTCACATCAGACTGATGTGACAAAATAGGAGATTTCAAAATAGTTTCTATACATAAACTAAAATGTTGCTTACTATTATTCCTCCGGTGTGCTTTCCACCTGAAATAAAAAGGTCCATTCTAAGCTTGTTCATAGAAGGAATAGACCTATGTTTAGTATCAAAGGAGAACTTAAAAACTGATCTTTCAGATAATCCGAAAGACAAACTACAGTTCCACAAGGAATACTTCTTCAGAAGGGTTTACTTACTGTCAGGATAAATGGTGTGTTTGAAGGAAAGGGTAATAGCAGGTGTGAGAGTGGAAACTGTGGGTTTGATTGTGTGTCAGGGATCACAGGGAAGGTCTGCAGTTAGTACACAACAGAGGCAATCAGTTCAAGTTCAGAGAGAGAGAAAGAGGGGGAAAGAGAAACACAAAAGAAAACACTCTAATAAGTGGAGGGCTTCAAGAAAGCACGGTGCGTGACACTACGGACACAGGATGCTGGCCTATTCTATCAGGAATAAAAGCCCACTTCACTGACGTTCAGAGGCACTTCCTACTGTGTGCTCCTGGAGCACTTTGAACATGTTTGTGTTGACTGATTTCTCTTAGTGCTTTGTTTATGATCAGCTGGAAAAGTTGGACATGAGAACTAATAATTTCTTTGAAACTATCTTGTCATTCTCTGTTTCCTTAACACCTACTTTGCATTTTATTAGACGGTCTGATCTCTAACATTGTTTAAATTTGTTTTTCTTTATTTTAAGCAATATCTAACTTGAAACTCTGAGATTTTTCCCTATTCTCCTTGAATAGGTTAGAGGGATGTGATTGGGGATATATCTGAGAGAAGAAAAATATAATTTTAATTAAGGCTACCAATCAGACCTTTATTTACCTGAGTAATGGATACTTGGAGAAGATGAGAACAGAATTGTTTGGACAGAAGAAAGCAATTTAGAGGCTTAATAGAGAGGAGATAAAGCATAGGACAGGACAGAAGAATTTAAGAAAGAATAAGAAATCCTAAGGAAGAATTTAAGTATGTTTCACTATATGGCATATGGTATAAAT
The DNA here is from genome assembly GCF_019923935.1 of Bubalus bubalis. Classification (NCBI taxonomy): domain Eukaryota; kingdom Metazoa; phylum Chordata; class Mammalia; order Artiodactyla; family Bovidae; genus Bubalus; species Bubalus bubalis. The sequence goes on from NC_059165.1 coordinate 18,608,181, forward strand.
TTTCTTATCTATTGCCCTAAGGAATATTCTGTAAAATATCTACATTTTATTGATCCATTTTGAAACTGAAATTCTTTGGGAGCTGAATCCAAATACAAAGTCTTGAGTCAAGACTGGGTATTGGGAAAGAACAGGCAGACCACAAAAGCATTGTTAAAACCAGTTTATAAGGAGTAAGTAAAATAGCTCTTTTGTGAGGATGACAGTTAAATTTGTAATCATGGATAACATTACTAACTGTTAATAGTTGCTGCTGCTGCTGCTAAGTCACAAGTCGTGTCCGACTCTGTGCGACCCCATTGATGGCAGCCCAACAGGCTGCCCTATCCCTGGGATTCTCCAGGCAAGAACACTGGAGTGGGTTGCCATTTCCTTCTTCAATGCATGAAAGTGAAAAGTGAAAGTGAAGTCGCTCAGTCGTGTCCGACTCTTAGCAACCCCATGGACTGCAGCCCACCAGGCTCTTCCGTCCATGGGATTTTCCAGGCAAGAGTCCTGGAGTGGGGTGTCATTGCCTTCTCCGACTGTTAATAGTAGTCAACATTTATTGAGTACCTATTATGTATTAGGCATACAATAATGAATTTTGTGTATTATTTCATCTAATCCGCAATAGGCTATTATAATATTTTGTTACAGTAATGGCCTCCATGAGCCCCACTCCTTTGTCTGGTCCCTTCCAACAATGACTCTAGCTTTGGCAGTCTGATTTAACTGACAGTATGATATCAACATAGGGGATGAAAAGAGACACTTGATAAGCACTTGGACATTGGTACTTGCCCTTTAGGAATGTTCCTGTTATCAAAAAGTGAAGAAACTCCATTCATGGCATATTCACTAGTTGTATTTTTTAGATTCTATCTGTAAGCAACACCATGCAATATTTCTCTTTCTCTGATTTACTTCACTTAGCATGATACCTTCCATGTCCATCTACATTGCTGCAAATTCCAATCTTTTATCCATTCATCTGTTAGTGGAAACTTAGGTTGTTTCTATGTCTTGTGTGTTCGGCTCAGTTCAGTTCAGTTGCTCAGTTGTGTCCAACTCTTTGTGACTTCATGGACTACAGCACACCAGGCCTCCCTGTCCATCACCAATTCCTGGAGTTTACTCAAACTCACGTCTGTTGAGTCGCTGAGGCCACCCAGCCATCTCATCCTCTGCCATCCTCTTCTCCTCCTGCCTTCAATCTTTCCCAGCATCAGAATCTTTTCAAATGAGTCAGTTCTTCACATCAGGTGGCCAAATTATTGGAGTTTCAGCATCAGTCCTTTCAATGAATATACAGAACTGATTTCCTATAGGATGGACTGGTTGGATCTCTTTGCAGTCCAAGGGACTCTTAAGAGTCTTCTCCAACAACACAGTACAAAGGCATCAATTCTTCAGTGCTCAGCTTTCTTTACAGTCCAACTCTCACATCCATACAAGACTACTGGAAAAACCATGGCCTTGACTAAATGGACCTTTTTTGGTAAAGTAATGTCTCTACTTTTTAATATGCTGTCTAGGTTGATCATAACTTTCCTTCCAAGGAGTAAGTGTCTTTTAATTTCATGGCTGCAATCACCATCTGCAGTGATTTTGGAGCCCAGAAAATTAAAGTGAGCCACTGTTCCCCATCTATTTGCCATGAAGTGATGGGACCAGATGCCATGATATTAGTTTTCTGAATGTTGAGCTTTAAGCCAACTTTTTCACTCTCCTCTTTCACTTTCATCTAGAGGCTTTTTAGTTCCTCTTCACTTTCTGCCATAAGGGTGGTGTCATCTGCATATCTGAGGTTATTGATATTTCTCCTGGCAGTCTGATTGCAGCTTGTGCTTCCTCCAGCCCAGCGTTTCTCATGATGTACTCTGCATATAAGTTAAATAAGCAGGGTGATAATATACAGCCTTGATGTACTCCTTTTCCTATTTGGAACCAGTCTGTTGTTCCATGTCCAGTTCTTACTGTTGCTTCCTGACCTGCATACAGATTTCTCAAGAGGCAGGTCAGGTGGTCTGGTATTCCCATCTCTTTAGGAATTTTCCATAGTTTGTTGTGATCCACACAGTCAAAGGCTTTGGCATAGTCAATAAAGCAGAAGTAGGTGTTTCTCTGGAACTCTCTTGCTTTTTTGATGATTGGGCTTCCCTGATAGCTCAGTTGGTAAAAATCTGCCTGCAATGAAGGAGACCCTGGCTCAATTCCTGGGTTAGGAAGATCCACTGGAGAAGGGATAGGCTACCCACTCTAGTATTCTTGGGCTTCCCTTGTGGCTCAACTGGTAAAGAATCTGCCTGCAATGCGAGAGACCTAGATTTGATCCCTGGGTTGGGAAGATCCCTTGGAGAAGGGCAAGGCTACCCACTCCAGTATTCTGGCCTGGAGAATTCCATGGGCTGTATAGTCCATGGGGTCACAAAGAGTTTGGCATGATTGAGTGACTTGTGTGCTCGTCGTGTCCAACTCTTTGCAACCCCATAGACTGTAGCCTGCCTGGGTCCTCTGTCCATGGGATTTTCCAAGTAAGATTCCTGGAGTGGGTTTCCATTTCATTCTCCAAGGGATGTTCCTGACCCAGGGATTGAAGCCCTGTCTCCTGGATCTCCTGCACTGGCAGGCAGATTCTTTACCACTGTCTTGGCTATTTCTATTACTCTCTTTTAAATTAGCTCTGTTTATTTACCCGATTGGTCTAAACAAAGTTTCTTGGACACCATCTCTCATTTCCATGCCTGTGTATATTGTTTTCCCTCATTCAGAATATCCTTTCACATCTCTTATTAAGACTTACCAGCCACTGTGGGTCTTCCCTCATAGCTCAGTTGGTAAAGAATCCACCAGCAATGAAGGAGACCCAGGGTCAGGAAGATCTGCTGGAGAAGGGATAGGCTACTCACTCCAGTATTCTAGGGCTTCACTGGTGGTCAGCTGGTAAAGAATCTGCCTGCATTTTGGAAGACCTGGATTTGATCCCTGCGTTGGGAAGATCCCCTGGAGAAGGGAATGGCTACCCAGTCCAGCATTCTGGTCTGGAGAATTCCATGGACTGTATAGTCCATGGGGTCACAAAGAGTCGAACATGACTGAGCAACTTTAACTTTCACTTTTCACCAGCCATTATTATCTGTTAGCAATCACAGGAGCAGTAAAGATAGCAAACTGGTTTAATTAAGCATGTCATCTACACCCAACTAGTTGTGTCTTCCTTGGCCACTTCTTTGAAATGATGACTCAGGTGATGGAAGCTTCTCAAGACATACCACAATTTGTTCAAAGCCCAAGGGAGAAAAAAAAAAAAACAAACAATTGTCTTCACAGTGTTCATTCTACACACAGATCTGACAGAACATGATTTCTGAAATAATTGAGATGTAAAAAAAAATACACACACACAAACACACTGTAAGTTTTTGTGAATAAAAGATTTGTTTCAGATCTATTCTGATTATACACCAACATATACATGGAGACACATATGACAATTTTTACTTTTCTAACATTTATATGTTCAAACATATGTAGTCCAAATATTTCAGACCTTTAAAAAATTTGGCATTGATGACATACAGCCAGATATAATATAAGATACTGAAGTATATTAAATGCATATGGTTGGTTTAATTGCTGTTGTTTTTGTTGCTAAGCTGTGTCTGACTCTTTGTGACCCCATGGACTGTAGCCTGCCTGGCTCCTCTGTCCATGGGGATTCCTAAGCAAGAATACTGGAGTGGCTGCCATTTCCTTCTCCAGCGGATCTTCCTGACCCAGGGACTGGACCCACATCTCCTGCATTGACAGATTCTTTACCACTGAGCCACCAGGGAAGATGGCTGATTTAATAGTGAGGTAGAATTACTACTAGAAAGATCCATAGGGAAATCTAACTTTGCATTGTTATAAATGTGGCTCAACTAGAAAAGAGTTTATTTAAGACAAAATTGAGATGGTAAATATTCCTTAAAAGTTTCCACATTAAAAAAAAATAGTTACTTCGCTGTTGACCTGAAACTATCACAAAATTGTTTGTTAATTGGCTATACTTCAATACAAAACAAAAAGTTTGAAAAAAAATAGTTACTGAAACTTTCAAAATGACAGAGATCTGTACAGGTATCTTGCTTTTCTGAATAACAAAATATTAACTAAAATTAATCAAATCAAATTTTAGATTCTAAAAACTACATCTTCCATTTAACTTGACAATTTGAGATGATGTTCTAAGGAATAAAATCATTTTTGATGTACCAGACAATTGTGATAATAAATTTCTATTCTAATTGTTCATTTATTTTATATCAAAGCAGTGGTAATGAGAAAAGTCTAGTGTTAATGATAGTAATGAATTTACCTGCATAATTACTGTCACAGGTACAAATGAATTGGAATCAGCAAATATATTCTTTACTATTTTTTCATGTCATTGTTAAAGAGGAACAGCCAAGGGAGGGGGGAGGGCAGTAATGTAAATTCAGGAGCCTCATACAGAGAAATACAGTCCTTTAAAATATGTCATTGTCAAATATTGCCTCTCATCAGGGACTGAATGTGTCTTTGGCCCCTCAAATCCATCTGTTGAAGCTCTAGCCTCCAGGGTGACAGTATGTTGAGATGGGAGCCTTTGGAAGTAATTAGGTTTAGATGAGATCTTTAGAGTGGGGTCCTCATGATTGGATTAGTGTTCTTAGCAGAAAAGACTAGACAATTAATTCTCAGTCTCAGCCATATGAGGAGGCCACAAAAAAAAGTCAGCCATCTGCAAGCCAGGAAGAAGACTCTAGAACTGTGAGAAATATCTGTAGTTTAAACCATCTTGTGTGTGGACTTTTGTTGTAGCAGCCCAAGTTGACTAACGCGCCTCTTAAGGTTCAGATTTTAAAAATGTCTGTAGACCACTGGGCAATGTTTCGAGTCAGACACTGCAGTCAGTGAAACATGCAGAAATAGCTTTAAGATACTGGTAAATATTAAACAGCTGATGAGTTTATAGAAAGAAAAAGGTCATTGTGTTCATGAAAGGCAAGGACTGCAACTTATCAATACTCATATCCTTGGCCTTAGCACAATGCTCAGCTTAGAAGTATATGTGCTCAAAAAGGTTCTACGAATGAATGAATGGTATTTCTGTTACTGCATATAATATCCAGTCATAAAAATGACTGCCTATTGACTATCAGATAATTGGCAAAATTAAATTATAATTTTTTATATTGTAAAATAATGACTGATGAATGTTTGCCTTCAATACTTACCAATTTAGGAGACCACAATGTCCATTTAAATATACACAAATAAATGTGCATGTGTTTATGCACAGTGTGTGTGTCTAAACACTCATGACATAATAGAAAACTGTTAGTTATCCAGATCATATATGTGTACCTTTCATAAATTATGACCTTTATCTGATGAGATCAGGCCCGTTCAGGGTGGTATGGCCATAGTCTATAGTCTATGACCTTTATCTAAAGCCATCTTTCCCTTTTTTTTTTTTGTTAATCTTTGTCTTCCTTTGCAAATAACCAAGAAACACAATTTAGTGAGAATATAGAAGATGGTTGATAATTATATTTTAGCATATAGTTGCATTGCTACCTGAAAATATGGACATTTTAAAAGCTTTAAACTTTTTTGTAGTATTAGCATAAGTGCTGAAATATTTAGCAATATTAAGTATACATCTTGATAAATTTTAAGCCAACAGAAAAATAAACAAACCCAACATCTAACCACATCCATGTGAAAAAAACAGGACATTACCAGAATCCCAGAGTCTACTCATGCTCAATGCATGCCCCAGGGGTTGCTTCTAGCTTGTTATTTGTGATTGGGTTTGACCTTTACATAAACAGGACCATTGAGTGTGCATGTCTGGCTCCTTCAACTCCACATTTTCTGTGAGATCCATCTTAGTGTCATGGATAGCTGTAGGCTCTTCACTTTCATTACTATATAGTATTCCATTGGATGAATATATATATATATAATATATATATTATATATATATATGTATAGCACAGTTTACTGATCCATTCTAGTGCTGGTCACACTTCAGTTGCTTTTATCTGTATTGAAAATAGTGTTTATACATGTACTATACATATTTTATGTATATAATTTACGTACATATTTTATGGGCATTGTTTGGCTTTTACAAATGTTTCTTGATATTTTTTACATGTCTTTCAGAGAAGGCATATCTGTATATTTTGGGGAGAGGCTTTATTAGTGCAAAAGTATGTGTGTGATCATCTTAACAGTAGGCTTAGCAAAAAGTTTCCTAAGTAATTTGTCCAAATTATACTCCCACCAGCAACATGAGAAGGTTCAGGTTTATAGGTAGAACTTGGACATTATATAAATTTTAATGCCTAACCACAATCATCTTCTTTACTCCCACTCATAAGTTAAAAATGTACAAATGGGCAGATGTGCATAAAGGAAGGAGACCTAAAACATTAAATTCTGAAACTTGTTTAATAGAAACATAAATTTTCAGCTTATTTGGCTGTTTATTAATTTTAATTATTTGATTAAAACAGTGGATCTAATGAATTATTCAAGGCAATAACCAAACAATTATCTTAATTCTATTTATTTCTTCTCTATGAGATATCACACACACACACATACCTTTATCTAGATCCTGAGCATTTGCCAAGTAAATAAGAGTCATTTTTAGTGTTCTGCTAAAAGCCCCCACAGGAGAAAAAAACAATACATATTCATAAACAAACAAAATTAGAAGTCAGTGTTCTGAAAAAGGAGTGCTCGAAAAACACCATGATTTTCAGCTTTACAGAACATATCATTGTACTCAGTGTAGGAGGTGAAGACAAGAGGCAATTTATTCTGCAGCTGGTTTCGAAATAAACACAGCAAAGAAAGATAAGGAGTGAAAGAGGGATAAATCCGCTGGTAGCAAACTTGATGGACAGACAGGCTGCCATTAACAATGCTGTTGCCTTTGTAAGTACAGAGTGATGTGGAGATACCCTGGCATTTATACTGTAGACATGGTCCTTAAAGATTTTACACCTCCAATTCCTTAGAATTATCAGCTATCTCCAGCCTGTCAGTCATCTGAGCAATCTTAGATTTTTAGCTTGCAGGCCAGGCAGATTATTGACAAAGCAATCCAGGGTGATCTAACACACCCTGACAAACAGCAGTGAGGGGGTTGTGTTTACCGCGTTCACTGCACCAGTTCAGTTACACTAATTCTTAACACTGAAAGTAAACTTGCTCTTGATGACCATTCACTCCCTACCAGTGTTTCTCCCCGCCACCACTACATAGCACTAGCTTGAGTGGAGGTGTAATAATGCCCTGATATAAGTAATTTAATCTGGTGGGGACTAATAGAAGCAAGGGAGCTATCTGTCTCCACAGCAAGAAGGCTAATGAGAGCATCTGTAAATAAAAAAACTCTACCTTCGAATCAAGTTAAGACTTTGTGACTGAAATACACAAAAGTAGATTTCTAAACTGAGTCTGCCATTCTGCCCTTAATTTACCCTTTCACCCGGAGAAACTGGGTGCATACAACTCAAGTCTAAAAAGCAAAAGTGACAAAACAATAACTGTAAAACAAAGAGTGATTTAGTAAAATTTATCCCAGGCAATTTTTTAAATTGTATTTTTTCCCAACGGAAGTTTTAGTGTTTGAATAATGAATTCTTAGAGCAGGAGCAAAGAGAGTTTGGAGGGGACAAAAAATAAGTTTTGAAGGCAAAATATTGACACAGCCTAAATTTTAACTGTTGTTTCAGGCACTGCTAACATTTGGAGCTAATTTTCTGGACTATGCTAATTTTAAAAAGTATATTATTTACATATTAAATCCATTACATGACATAAGTGCCATATGTAATTGCTATGTTGAAATCATTTCTTTGGTTGCATTGTTTAGATTTTAAAGCTAATTTTAAGAGTATTACACAAAAATTCACATGTTTTTCATGGAGAATTCTAGTGCTGTAGTAATTATCTGAAAATATTTTGTCTTTTAAATGCTTTTGAAATACCCTTGGATGTATATTTATTTACAGAACTATTGACATTTTATAAATGTAATATGAATATTGGCTTTCTTCTAAACTAGGAGTTGAGTATAGCTTCTATAAATGGAGAATTTTTATAAAATGCATAAATAAATTTGAAGATGTTTTATTTTATATGCAATCATAATATATTTTTATTGCTAAAAATAAAAATAAATAAAAATATGAAAATCAAAGAAATCAAATGACCTATTGAAATTTCATTACCTTAGCCCCATCTCTCTTTATTTTTGGTGACATTAAGGATTTTTTGCTTGTGCATTTATTTTAGAATCTGGTTACTGTCTTTCTTTTAAAATCTGAAGAAGTACCTCAGATACTGAATAATCTCCAACACCCTGATCTTGCTGCTCTCTCTCAGAACTGCAAAGTTCATTGCCACGCCAAGGTTTTGATTTCAGTTGGTGCCATCTCCATATTTTTTCCAGATTTAACTCTTCACAGAAGGTGCTTGAGTGTCACTTTCTCCAAGATGTCTTTACTAACCCCCTAATAAAAAGACCATCTTTTGTTGTTCTTCTCTCCCCTCACCCTGATTTATTTTCTTTATGAAATATATCACTGCTCTAAATCACACAGTTTGTTTATCTATTTATTTTTTACCTATTTCCCCCACTAGAATATAAAGTTTGTGATGCCTGGATCTTTGTCTTACTGTCATTAGAATATGTCTGCCACTGAGAGGTGTGTTGGCAGAACACTGTTGAAAAAATGAGGGCTGATTCTGATAATTTCAGTGGGAATGCCTAAAGGATAAATGGTGAAAAAAAATACTGGGATTGCATAGTTTACACAATTTACTAGGTTATAGAAATCAAGAGAGAGAAAAAAAAATTAAGATTACTATGCTTTCTATCATACTTACTTAGCAGAGTAGATAAAACAATACGTAAACTTGTCTAGGGGGAAGAATATGGTAAATTCACCTTTGGACGTGTCAAAGCATCAAAGAGACATTCCTAGAAAAATATCCTTAGACAGAAAGGAATTTGAACAGTGATTCTCTACTATGGGCTATCTTGGCCCCATGAGATATTTGGCAGTGTCTGGAAACAATTAAGTGTGTGTGTGTGTATGTGTGTGTGTTACATATGGGGGTTGCTACTGATATCTAACAGATAAAGGCTAGAGATATTGCCAACCATCTTGCAATCTGCAGGACAGCTTCTCATGATAAAGCATTGTCCAACTTCAATTGTTAATATTGGTAATGTTGAAAAACTCTTGAGTTAAAGGTGCAGATAAATGTGAAACATTTAAAGAAGATAATTGAGGAAAGAAGGGTAGATAAACTATGTAAAAGAATGATTGCAGATAAGTAACAGTACTAATTGACATTTATCTAGCTGCTGCTAAATCACTTCAGTCGTACCTGACTCTGTGCAACCCCATAGATGGCAGCCCACCAAGCTCCTCCGCCCCGGAATTCTCCAGGCAAGAACACTGGAGTGAGTTGCCATTTCCTTCTCCATTGCAGGAAGGTGAAGAGTGAAAGTGAAGATGCTCAGTCGTGTCCGACTCTTAGCAACCCCATGGACTGCAGCCTACCAGGCTTCTCTCTCCATGGGATTTTCCAGGCAAGAGTACTGGAGTGGATTGCCATTGCCTTCTCCAATTTATCTAGCACTCACTATCTATCAGACATAGTTCTAGGCATTTTACATATTAACTCATGTAATCTATAAAGCAACCATATGAGCTAGATAATAGCAACCAGATTTTATAGATGAAAACGTGAAAGCACCTAAAGTGTAGTAACTTGCTTAAAATCATACAGCTAGAAAGCTTTAGTACTAAGATTCAAAATCAGGTAATTGAATTCTACAGGTCAAACATGACTTGTGCAAACTACTGCCTTTTATAGCAAAAGGTTTTTAAAAAGCCAGCAAAACAGGTATAAGAAAACTAGGTAGAAGTTCAGAAAGCAATCTGAAGTTGAAGAAATCCAAAAGTATTTCTTAAAGCAGCTATCCCATGGTGTCAGATGCTAAAATGAGCAAAAAAGTATGTCATGAGAATTGGCAAATGGTCATTGGTGACCTTCTCGGAAATCAAGGACAGGAAGTGACTAACTCAAAACTGATTGATCATCTGTTCTGAAGGAAATGTGTTGTTCAGTTGTTTGAGATATTATCAGTATTGAGGCAAAGATGTTTTAAGATCAAAAATCTTGGGAAGCACAAAATAGATTAAGTCCTAAGAGTTTTGAAATAAAATTTTGCCTGTGAAGTTGCAGAAAGTTTGGAGAATGGAATAAGAATCAACATGAAGTACATTTTTAAAATGTGCAGCAAATGCCTGGATGAAATGTAAAGCATGGAGATCCAACCAGTTTATCCTAAAGGAAATCAGTCCTGAATACTCATTGGAAGGACTGATGCTGAAGCTGAAACTCCAATACTTTGGCCACGTGGTGCAAAGAACTGACTTATTTGAGAAGGCCCTGATGCTGGGAAAGATTGAAGGTGGGAGGAGAAGGAGACGACAGATGATTAGATGCTTGGATGGCATCACCAACTCAAAGGACATGAGTTTGAGCAAACTCCAGGAGCTGGTGATGGACAGGGAGGCGTGGCGTGCTACAGTCCATGGAGTTGCAAAGAGACACGACTGAGCGATGTAACTGAACTGAAACATCCACTTTTCTCCTTTTTCTATAAAGATGTAACTGATAGTACTGCCTGAGACCAGGTTTGGCATGGGCTATGATAAAATGTAATTGGCATAGGAACAGCTCAGTTATTGTTATTGTTGAAATGATTGGCTACAGGATGAGATGGCTGAGATGGCTGTGGTCAAGGGAAGTTGGTTATATGAGGTGAAGTTTCTGGGGGTTGTTAGGAGAAATAAGAATGAGACTGGGAATATGTGAGGGATCAGAAATGGAGAAGACTATAGCTCAAAAAATTCCATTTTCATATTTCTTTCCAACTAGAAATTAGCTATCAATGAAAATTTTTATATGTTAGAAAAACTTATAAAGCTCACTTAAAAATAACAACAAGTTTCCCTCTATGAAATTATGGATAAGGTAGCAATTTAAATTTTTGATCTACATCCCTCTTACTTAAAGTGCCCTTCTTGGACAAGCAGTGTTCTGATCACCTGGGGTGGGTATCACTTGTTAGAGATGCAAAATCTCGGACTTCATCCCAGATCTGTTGAATCAGAGTCTGCTTTGACCAAGATGTCCTGTGAGCTGTATACCCATAAAAGTTCTGAAGCACTTACCTAGATTCATATGGATTTTCTTCTATTTTGTTCTAAGCCATGGATCCTTCTTGTGAAATATAATATTGTGTGACTCTGAGATAGTATAGTTGAATTAGAGGTAGAGACATACCTGGTGCCATGTCTTTAGGTTAATCAACACTGCTCTCTCAGAAGTTTCTACTGTTCTGCCAAAAGCACTTTGCAAACCACTGGCTGAGGATATTTCATATGGACTCACATGTTGTAACATCAATGACACCATACTTGCTGGGTGACAGTGGTTTGGTTACATGGAATGCTGAGTTTCCCCATTCTTCACCGCTAGATAGTTTAAAATTACTTGCTATTGGTGTAATGACAGTTCCTTTTAATTTCATAGAGCTATTTGTTCGAATTTAAATTTATATGTAATTTAAAAAAATTTTTCACCTGTCGCTAGACTTTTTTTGCATTTCAGCAGGTTTTCCTGAATGTCCTTTTCGTGTTCAAAACCCAATTCGGGGAACCACATTACATCTGGTTATTTTGGTTCCCCAGTCTCTTCTGGTTTGTGAAAGAGTTTCAGGCTTTTCCTACTTATCATGATCTTGATAGTCTCAAGGAGTACTGGCTAAATACCATGAAGAACCATCACTTAAATCTAGGTTTATTCAGTTTTTTCTGACACTAGTCTGGGTTATAAATTTTGGAAAGAATATCAGAAATATAAAGATCTATTCTTATGTTGGAGAGACTTAATATCCACATGGCATCACTGATAGTGTTAGTCTCCATGGATTGGTTGAGGTTGTGTTTACTAGGCTTCTCCACTGTAAAGTAACTATTTTTCTGTCTGATTCTCATATTTGGAAATGAGTCACTATGCCTCAAGGGTCGGGGATGAGGTGCCACTTCCTAGAAGGTAAACTATCAAGTTTGTAAATTTTTAACTCAATTTCTCACAACAGCTCCACATTAGATGGGAGCTCTCTGTTTGATGGGTGGCCTCTTGGTTGGAGGAAACTTACCTTAATCTCTGCTTCCCAGCATTAAGAGCAATGCTTGGGATGCGGTATGCATTTCATTAGAATTTGCTTTAAAAAAGAAATAAAGTAGTTACTTTTTAAAATAAAGTAAATTGTGTCACAGATCACATGGCCTTTCAGTTTTCAAAAAGTTAATTCTCCTCAGGAGATAAATTTAAGACTCACTGCAGGCCAGAGGTTTTTAGAGTTCATACCAAACATAATGACCAAAAGATTCCATTAAGTCCTCAAAATTTGTTCAAGTTAACCTATTCATTAGATTCTATAGTTTTATTATTTATTATTTTACAAAGTGAACATTGATTTAACAATATATTGCTGTAGCTACTAAAAATGTAAACTGTATGTCAACTTATTAAGTGGAACTATAGAATACTGATATCAATTTCACAAAATAGTACATCTAATTATATCTGTGTTATATCTAAATCTGTATCTATAGAAATCTATGTAATGACTTCTTTTGAGTCATTTACTGCCAGTGAGTCATTCTAAAGGATAATGATAATTAATTTACAGAATAGGTCAGATATTATGGAAACGTTTTAGCAGTGATACATTTTGAAATTCAAAATTATTTTCCCTGTGTTGCTGCTGCTGCTAAGTCACTTCAGTCGTGTTCGACTCTGTGCGACCCCATAGATGGCAGCCTACTAAGTTCCTCTGTCCCTGGGAGTCTCCAGGCAAGAATACTGGAGTGGGTTGCCATTTCCTTCTCCGTTCTCTGTGTTAACTATATTTAAAAAATAAACCATAGATGCATATATAACAACATATGTATTTACATACAATAATGATATAAATACTGGCATGTTTCTTTATCCATTAGTATGACATATGCAAATATGTACATGCATATGTACATTTAAGCCCTTGTACAAACAAGACTGAAAAAATAGATACCTTTTTTATGATACAAGATCACACAGGAAATCTCTCCATGTAGCACAAAATTAATCTAGAGAAAACTTTTCTATTATTTCTGACCTCTGAATAATTTTCTAGTTTGATTAGGAATAAAGAAAAATGCTACACACCTTTTAAGCAATATATTGTTCAATTAATTACCAGTGCTCACAGAAAAGGAAGCCAGCTATATGTAACAGTGATAATTTGTATGTTTAATTATTTATAAGGATGCAACCGTCAAATTTCTAAAAATCTTTCCATAAAAAAATCTCCATGTAAATCTTTGTGATACACAGTAATGCTACTTTATCTTTGCTTCCAGCAGTATGGCATAAATCCTTTTCATTAGCACACGCCTTCACTTAAGGGGATTGCTTTAGCAAAGGGATCCAGCATATCATTATGACTTTTAGAGTTAAGAGATGACTGTGGCTAAACAAAAAGTACCCCCTCCTATTAAGATGCATCAGGTACAGCAGTACTAAGGCGTTTTATATTTGGTTTCCACACAACACGTTGCAGTTCCGGCAGAAACCCAGGGATGCACTCCAGAGAAACACATAATGAGGTCAGATGGAAAATCTTGTCTTGTTTCAGATATGAATTCAATCCATCCTTTCTTTCATGTGAGACAGTATTCGCGGAAGGAACTGCTGCTGACATGTTTTAACTTCACTGACACTGAAAATCTTTTCTCTTCAGTTGGTGCTTTTACCTTCCACCTGAGTAGAAAAATCTATGCCGAATAACATTATCAGAGATGACCACAAACAGACAAACAAAAATCCGATTATGTTTGTTTATTCACCCTTGCTATATTCACTATTCATTGTGTCAGCTAATTTTTGCCTTATAAAATATGAATAATGAAAATCAGTGCTGGTCGAGGCGTTTTTTGTTGTTGTTATACTTTGTCTTCCAAGCCTAGAGTCTTGTAAATCGGGCAGGAGAAGCAGAAGATATAAGAGTGGGGAAGGGGATAAAGAAAACAAATAATGGTTTTATATTTTCAAAACCACAGCTTTGGCATTTAGGTGTCACAAGGAAGTTCTTTACTTTAAAACTGGCCCCAGGATCTACCCTATGTGATTGTGTGAAGTTAGAACAATGTGTCAAGACTTAGTTCCCATCTTTCATGCAACTGTTTGAATAACTACCAAAGAAAAAATTCTGTATTATTTGAATTAAAATTAATCATATTAAACCTCTAGTTTGTAACTTCTGCACATTAAATAAAATCTGTGCCTAATAATAAGGAATAACAGAGTATCCTGAATCTAGGAATTGAGTTGTCTATGAGAACACAGGAGACACCAGATATATACATGGTCTTTATTAGAGATAACCAAGTATGAAAGGAAAAATGCTATAAATAATTAAAAATTCTGATGTTTCTTTGAATGTATATCTGTGTCCCAGAAAAGACTGTGTTGAAGCTTTGGTCCCTATGCATTTGTTTGTGGTATCTGTAACTTATTTAACTTTGCTGTGTCTTGCTTACTTTGTAAGAAGCATGCACACAGGAATGTAATAAAAATAACTGAAAACTGATAAATCAGCATGGTTCATACATCCAGCCTCAATGTCCTCATGCGGCCCTTGGGAGGTCACCATTCTAGTCAGGTCCTATACTCAGAATCTGTGCTTCCTCATCTATTAAAAAAAAAAAAAAAAAAAAGTGAAAATGTGCTTTTTAAGATTCTTTTTGTGATGACTATTATTCATTTCTAAAGGAGGCTAGACTGTGATGATATGTTTTTATTTGCATAAGATAAGGGCATGAAAACTCACTCCAGTATTCTTGCCTGGAGAAGCACATGGACAGACAAGCCTGGCAGGCTACAGTCCATAGCATTGCAAGGACTTGCGCATGACTGAAGACGCTTAGCACGCAGGCAAGATCTAAACTAGAAACTATTTTTCCTGGACTCTGTGTGTAAAAGTTTTGATGGTGAATAACTTAATCTCTGCATCTTTTAAGAACAAGTACAAGACCTATTTCAAAGGGGAGATTTATTATCTCCTAAGCAGTGTACCTTAAGTTTCATAAGTGAAAGTGTTAGTCACTCAGTTGTGTCTGACTCTTTTGCAACCCCATGGACTGTAGACCAGGTTCTTCCATCCATAGGATTTTCTGGAACAGAATACTGGAGTTGGTTGTCGTTTCCTTCTCTAGGGGATCTTCCTGACCCAGAGATCGAACCCAGGTCTCCCAAATTTCAAGCAGACTCCTTACCGTCTGAGCCCTGTTGCAAATCAATACATGTTACTAGCTTGTCATTTTGAATATAATTTTGAAGATCTAAGTTTTTTCTAAAACTCACAGTGAACATTTTTGACTAGATGATTTAGTTCTAATACTTGAATCTATATGGCAGCTTTTGAACCTATATACTTTCATGGAGACCCAGAGTCAGAATGAAAATAGAGCCACTACTGGGGCTAAAAGAAAGAGTCAAGTGAGGTTTGGTGAGAAATATAGTTTTGAATATAAATCTAGAACTTTCTTTTTAATGAGGTACTAAATATGAAAATTGCCAGCACAGAGTTTTGCATTCAGTAAACACTGAATAAATGAATACATGTTGAATACATTTAAGACCATATATAAATAAATAGAAAAGTATAATAAAAGTAGAAAAGATACTATTGTAGAAACAGCACATTCATTATCTATGAAGTGATCACAAAAATGTTTAGTCAAATTTTAATCAAGTTTTATATATTTTAGCTTTATGTTTTATTCCATTTTCTTCATCATTAAATTTAAATAATAGATGACATATTTTCATTTGCAGAATTATCAAATATATAGTTTTATTTTAAAATGACATTTTAAATTGTAAATGTACTGTTTTTTTAAATAAAATAGTTCAAAAATCGTAAAGTGAATACTGATACTCCAAATTCTTTTGCCCACTCCCCAGAAGTTTACTCTCTGTTAGGAATTGTTTTATATGTATATCTGTATATGTATAAAATTAAAGCTTTTTATTGTGATAAAATATAAACAACCTAAAATTTTGCATTTTAAATGTACAATTCAGTAACATTGATTACACTTACAATGTTGTGCAACAATCACTACTATTTTAAACTTTTTATCACCTCAAACAGAAACTCTGTTCCTATTAAGCAATAATTCCCCATTTCCCTCTACTTCCAGCCACTGGTAACTTTGAATCTATTTTCTATGTCTCCGAATTTACCTATTCTATATGTTTCATGTAAATGCAATCTTACAATATTTGTCCTTTTGTGTCTGGCTTGTTCCATGTAGTATAATGTTGCCAAGGTTCATCTGTGTTGTAGCATGTGTAAAAACTTCATTCTTTTTTATAGCTGAATACTATTCTATTGTGTATATATTTGCCATATTTTATTTATCCATCATCTGTTGATAAACACTTTTATTATTTCTACTTTTTGACTATAATCTATAATGAACATTGGCATAAAAGTATCTGCTTGAATTCCTGTTTCCAATTCTTTGGGGTATCCATTCTATAAATTGTTTTCCAGTAGAGTTGCTGGATTATATGATGCAAAGAGTTGACTCATTGGAAAAGACTCTGATGCTGGGAGGGATTGGGGGCAAGAGGAGAAGGGGACTGCAGAGGATGAGATGGCTGGATGGTATCACTGATTCGATGGACATGAGTCTGAGTGAAGTCCGGGAGTTGGTGATGGACAGGGAGGCCTGGCGTGCTGCGATTCATGGGGTCGCAAAGAGTGGACACGACTGAATGACTGATCTGATCTGATGATAATTCTGTTAAAATTTCTGAGGAAATATTTAACCATTTTTCACAGTGGCTATACCATTATATGTTCCTTCAATATATTAGAGTTCCAATTCCTTTGCTTTTCTACTAGCACTAGTTATTTTTTATTAAAAAATAAATCCTTCTAGCCATCCACATGTGTGTGAAGTGGTATCTTGTGATTTTGATTTACATTTCTCCAATGACAAATGATGTTGAGCATCTTTTCCTGTTTAATTGACCATTTTCATTTGTATTTTTGGAGAAGTATCTATGAAAGCCTTTTGTCCACTTGTCCACTTTTTAATGGGCTGTTTTCTTTCAGTTATTGACTTGTAGGAGGTTTTTGAGTAAAAATTCTAGATATTAACCCTTATAAATATGTAACTTTTAAATATTTTCTTCCATTCTGTAAGTTGTCCTTTCATTTCCTTCTTTGTTGCTTATGTTTTTGGTATTCATATCTAAGAATGCATTGCCAGACTGGAGGTCATGATTTGTTTATATTATATTCTTCAAGAGGTTTCTGTTTTTAGCTGTAATATTTAGATCATTGATTCCTATTGATTAATTTTCGTGAAGTAAGGATCCAATTTCAGTTTTTAATAGTTGTTTTAGCCCCATTTGTTTAAGGAGCTGTTCTTTATTAAATAGGTTTGATAACTTTGTCAAAAACTGTGTCATAGGTACATGGGTTTATTTATTTTCAATTATGTTCCCTTTGCCTGTATGTCTCTCTTCATACCAGTGCCATAATGCTTTGTTTGTTTGTTTATTTTTTGCTATAAAATAAATAGGTCCTTGTTGGTTCTGTATTTTGAATATAGCAGTGTGGACGTGACCTTCCTAAACTCCCTAACTATCCCTTTCCCCCAGCAACCATAAGTTTGTTTTCTGTGAGTCTCACTCTCTTTTGTAGGTAAGTTCATTTCTTTTCTTTCTTCTTTTTAGATTCCATGAATAGAGGATGTCATTACAATATTTCTCCTTCTCTGTCTGACTTTATTCATTCACTAAGACACTCTCTAGGTTCATCCATGTTTTTGCAAAAGGCATTTTTTCATTGTTTTTGGTGGCTGAGTAATATTCCCTTGTATAGATGTACCACGTCTTCTTTATCCATTCCTCTGTCAATGGACGTTTAGGTTGCTTCTATGTCTCGGCTATTGTAAACAGTGCTACAATGAGCACTGGGGTGCATGTATCCTCTCAGATCACATTTTTCTCCAGATATGTGCCCATGAGTATGATTTCCAGGTCATAAGGTAGCTCTACTTTTAGTTTTTTAAGGAATCTTCATACTGTTCTCAATAGTAGCTGTACCAATTTACATTCCCACCAATAGTGTAGGAGGATTCCCTTCTTTCCATACCCTCTCCAGCATTTTTTGTTTGTGGATTTTTTGATGATAGCCATTCTGACCGGTGTGAGGTAATACTCTTATTATACTTTTGATTGGCATGTCTTTAATAATGAGAGATGTTGAGCATCTTTTCATGCTTATTAGTCATCTGTATATCCTCTTTGGAGAAATGTCTATGTTGCTTTGATTGTTGTAGCTTGGTAGTAAGTTTTGAAATTGGGAACTGGGAGCATTCCAGCTTTTTTCTTCTTTAAGAGTGGTTTGCCAATTCAGGGCTCTTTGAAACTTCATATGAATTTAAATATCAGATTCCTATTTCTGAAAAAAGACTGCTGGGGTTTTGATAGGAACTATGTTGCATCTATAGGTTGCTATTGGTAAAATTAACATCTTAACAGTATTATTTTATAATGCCAGAACACCAGGTTTCTTTCTATTTGTTTAAGCATTCTTTAATTTTCTTTTTACCAATGCTTTATAGTTTTCAGCATACAAGACTTCTAGCTCTTAGGTAAATTTATCCCTAGGTATTTTAATCTTTTGTATGCTAAAGTACCTTGCTTCTATCACCAGTCCCATCCACAACTGGGTGTTATTTTTGCTTTGGCTCCATCCCTTCGTTCTTTCTGGACTTATTTCTCCACTGATCTCCAGTAGCATATTGGGCACCTATCGACATGGGGAGTTCATCTTTCAGTGTCCTATCTTTTTGCCTTTTCATACTGTTCATGGGGTTCTCAAGGCAAGAATACTGAAGTGGTTTGCCATCCCCTTCTCCAGTGGACCACATTCTGCTGACTTTATTTTTCTGGGCTCCAAAATCACTGCAGATGGTAATTGCAGCCATGAAATTAAAAAACGCTTACTCCTTGAAAGGGAAGTTATGGCCAACCTAGACAGCGTATTGAAAAGCAAAGACATTACTTTGCCAACAAAGTCTGTCTAGACAAGGCTCTGGTTTTTCCAGTAGTCATGTATGGATGGGAGAGTTGGACTATAAAGAAAACTGAGCACCAAAGAATTGATGCTTTTGAACTGTGGTGTTGGAGAATACTCTTGAGTGTCCCTTGGACTGCAAGGAGATCCAACCAGTCCATCCTAAAGGAGATCAGTCCTGGGTGTTCATTGGAACGACTGATGTTGAAGCTGAAACTCCAATAGTTTGGCCACCTGATGCGAATAGTGAATTCATTTGAAAAGACCCTGATGCTGGGAAAGATTGAGGGCAGGAGGAGAAGGGGACAACAGAGGATGAGATGGTTGGATGGCATCACGGACTCAATGGACATGGGTTTGGGTGGACTCTGGGAGTTGGTGATGGACAGAGAGACCTCGCGTACTGCGGTTCATGGGGTTGCAAAGAGTTGGACATGACTGAGTGACTGAACTGAACTGATGCTAAAGTGTAATTTTTTTTCTTAATTTTATTTATGGACTGTTCATTATTAGTGAAACATAACTTGTTTTTGAGTTTTGATCTTGTAACCTGCAACTTTTGCTAAATTCACTTAGTTTTGGTATTTTTCTTGTGGATTTTTTTTAATATATATAAAATCATGTCACCTGTGAATAGAAGTAGTTTTATTTCTTCCTGTGCAATTTGAATGGCTTTTCTTTCTTTTCCTTGGCTAATTGCTCTGGCCAGAACTTTCGGAAAGGACAGTTAATACACTGGTGAAGGTAGATATCTTTGTCTTTTTTCTGATTTTAAGAAGGATCTAAAGATCAATCCTCACTGAGTATGATGTTAGCTTTGGGTTTTTCATAAATGTCCTTTATTATATGGTGAAAATCCCCTTCAATTCCTAGTCTCATTGCTTTTTTCCCCCTTATCATGAAAGTGCATTGAATTTTGTCACAAGCCTTTTTCTGCATCTATTGAATGATCATATTTTTTTTTCATTCTATTGAAGTGATATATTGATTGATTTTCTTATATTGAATCATGACTTCCATTCTTTGAATAAATCTCACTTAATCATGATGTATGATTATTTTAATATACTTTTGAAATTTGTTGGTTAGTATTTTGTAGAAGTTTTTTTGAGTCTATATTCTTAAAGATTGTTATTCAGGAAATTTCTTTGTGATTTCTTTATCTAGTTTGTTGTTAAGGTAATAATGGTCTCACAAAATGAGTTAGGAAGGATTCTCTTCTATATTTTGGAAGTGTTTGAGAAGAATTGGTATTAATTTTCCTTTAAAAGTTTGATAGAATTTACCAATGAGGCTAATAAGAAATGGACTTTTCTTTCTTGGTCGGTTTTTGAATTCTAACTTAATCTCTTATTTTAGGTCTGTTGATATTTTCTACATTTTATTGAACCAGTTTATATTTTTTGTGTTTATAGAAATTATTTCCAGTACATTTTAATTTTCTAATTTGTTGGCATATAATTATTTACAATATTTTATTATAAACACTTTTATTTCTTTAAAGTTGGTAGTTAAGAGTCTTTCCTTTCCTTTCTGATTTTACTTATTTTTACTCTTTTTCCTCATCAGTCTAGTTAAATATTTGTCTTTTTTTTTTTTTTTTTTTTGACTTTTCAAAGAAACAGTGTTTGGTTTTATTGATTTTATTCACTTGTTTTCCTATTCTCTGTTTTGGTACCTACACCCTAATCTTTATTGTCTTTCTCCCCTTCTAGCCTTGGGCTTAGTTTTCTAGTTCCTCTAAGTGCAGCATTCGGTTATTGACTTGAGTTCACACTTCTTTTTGAGTGTAAGTGTTTATAACTTTATAATTTGCTGAGTACTGCTTTTGCTGCATTATTTAAGATTTGACAAGTTGTGTTTCCAATTTCATTGTTGTATGTTATAATTTCCTTTATGGTTTCTTTGACCCATTTGCTGTTAAGGAATGTATTCTTTAATTTTCACAAATTTGTTGATTTTTTTCAGTTTTCCTTCTGTTATGATTTCAAGTGTTTTACCATTGTTTTGGGAGAAGATACCTTATATGAGTTCACTTTTAAAAAGATTTGACATTTATTTTGTGACCTAAAATATGTTCATTCCTGGAGAGTGTTCTGTGTGTACTTCAGAGTGATGATATTCCATTGTTGTAGACTAGAGTTTTATATTTGTCTACTAGGCCACATTGGTTTCTATAATGTTGTTCAAGCACTCTATTTCCATGCTGATTTTCTCTCTAGATATTCTATCACTTACTGAACTAAAGGGATCCCTTATATAGTGTAGAATATCTATTTTTCCCTTTGATTCTGCTGAAATTCACTTCCTGTGGTTTGGGACTCTTTTACTTGATGCATACTTAAAATTTTTGTAACTTCTTAATGATTAACCCTTTTATCAGCATATAATGTCATTCTATTAAAGTATATTTTGTCTGATATTAGTATAACCACTTCAGGTCTCTTTTGGCTACCTTTTGCATGGAATACCTTTTTCCCTCTCCTCGCTTTGAACCTATGTGCTCACTTTGAGTAAGATATTTAAGTCAATGTTAGAGCAGTTTTAGGTTCACAGCAAAATTGAAAGGAAGGTATATAAATTTTCCCATATGCTTCCTGCCCATACACAGGCATAACCTCCATCGTTGCTAACATCCCTTACCAGAGGGTACATTTGTTACATTGAACCTGTATTAGCATAATATAACTACCCAGAGGCCATACTTTACATCAGGGTTCATTCTTAATGTTGTCCATTTTATCAATCTGACCACATATATAATGTCATATAAGTTGGATCATTTTTTAAAATCCACCTGTCAATCACTCCTTTTCTGATTTGAAAGTTGAATCCATTTACATTTAATGTAATTACTAATAAGAAAGGCCAAAAAAGCAAGAGAGTTTCAGAAAAACATCTATTTCTGCTTTATTGACTATGCCAAAGACTTTGACTGTGTGGATCACAATAAATTGTGGAAAATTTTGAAAGAGATGGGAATACCAGACCACCTGACCTGCCTCTTGAGAAATTTGTATGCAGGTCAGGAAGCAACAGTTAGAACTGGACATGGAATAACAGACATTACTTTGCCAACAAAGGTCCATCTAGTCAAAGCTATGGTTTTTCCAGTGGTCATGTATGGATGTGAGAGTTGGACTGTGAAGAAGGCTGAGAGCTGAAGAATTGATGCTTTTGAACTGTGGTGTTGGAGAAGACTCTTGAGAGTCCCTTGGACTGCAAGGAGATCCAACCAGTCCATTCTGAAGGAGATCAGCCCTGGGATTTCTTTGGAAGGAATGATGCTAAAGCTGAAGCTCTAGTACTTTGGTCACCTCATGCGAAGAGTTGACTCATTGGAAAAGACTCTGATGCTGGGAGGGATTGGGGGCAGAAGGACAAGGGGACGACAGAGGATGAGATGGGTGGATGGCATCACTGACTCGATGGACATGAGTTTGGGTGAACTCTGGGAGTTGGTGATGGACAGGGAGGCCTGGTGTGCTGCAATTCATGGGGTTGCAAAGAGTCGGACACGACTGAGCGACTGAACTGAACTGAACTGAACTGAATAAGAAAGTCCACTCCTGGCATTTTGCTATTTTTTTCTGTATGTCCTGTATATTTTTGGCTCTTCATTTTCTACCCTACTCATTTTGTGTTGAGTTGATTTTTTTGTGGTAAACACTAGAATTCAGTGAGAAGAAAATAATATCCAAAAGGAAAGTGAGCTGAAAGAAACAATTACAAGCAAAGAAAGAGTTACAACTGGGGGGAAAAAATCAAACTATCATTGACTCTAATATAATCATAATGACAATAATGACCAATTTGTAGAATATTTAAATGCAAGGAGAAAACAGTAACTAAAATAATAGGTTTTAGTTGATTAGTAAGAACATATTTTTATATTGTTCAAGATTAAAATAAATATACAAAATAAGTTTGACTTTTGAAAATAATAGCATAAAAATACTGCAAAGTGAACATAAAGTTTCCCTCTCTTTAATGGAACGGGGCTTCCCTAGCGGCTCAGTGATAAAGAATCTGCTTGCCAATGTATGAAACGTGGGTTCAGCCCCTGGGTTTGGAAGATTCCCTGGAGAAAGAAATTGCGGTTCACTCTAGCTTCTTCCCTAGGAAATCGCATGGACAGAAGAGCCTGGTGGGCTATAGTCCGTACGGTTGCAAAAGAGTCAGACACAACTTAATGACTAAAACAACACTTAATGGAAGGGAAGAAAGACAAATAAAAATCTTGATGAAACCAGATGAAGTCAAGAAAGAAGAACAAAAATACAAAAACAAGCAATTACATAAGTAAGTTAGTATTGAAGATCAATATATGTTTAAAAATAAATACATAAGGAAGTTAAAGATAAAAATTACAATTTTATATGTCAGTTGTACCTCATTAAGTTGAAATTTTTATGTGAAATTATCTCATTAAAGCTGAAGTTTTAATATGCTAATTATACCTCAATAAACCTAATTTTTTTAAAGCACAAATAAATGACCTGTATCATGGTTCATTAAGTTTCACAACAACAACAAATTTTTCTAAAGAAAAAAAATGAAAGTACAGTGTTAGTTGGTTGTGTCCAACTCTGTGATTCCCAAGGACTGTAGCCTGCCAAGCTCCTCTGTCCATGGAATTCTCCTTCCCTGGTGGCTCAGATGGTAAATAAAAAAATAAATTTTGTTAAAATGATATTAAACATTTAACATAATGTTATGTAAAGACTATTTATATATTTAAATGTTTTTATTAGCAATGACAAGTAAAGTTCTCTTCATGTTGCATCTGTTGCCCATCTTCTAATTTGCCTTTCTCTCACCACAACCAGAACAGTTTGTCTTCTTTTAAGGAATCATTTGACTAGATTGGGCCTACCCAAGCAATCCATTCTAATCAGCCCATCCTAAAGTCCAGTACCTCAATCACACATGCAAAATTCTTTTTGCCATGTATGGTAGCATTCACAAGTTAATGAGATCTCATGAAATGAATGTCTTTTAGCCATTCAGATCAGATCAGATTAGATCAGTCGCTCAGTCGTGTCCGACTCTTTGCGACCCCATAAATCGTAGCACGCCAGGCCTCCTTGTCCATCACCAGCTCCCGGAGTTCACTCAGACTCACGTCCATCGAGTCAGTGATGCCATCCAGCCATCTCATCCTCTGTCATCCCCTTCTCCTCCTGCCCCCAATCCCTCCCAGCATCAGAGTCTCTTCCAATGAGTCAACTCTTTGCATGAGGTGGCCAAAGTACTGCAGTTTCAGCTTTAGCATCATTCCTTCCAAAGAAATCCCAGGGCCGATCTCCTTCAGAATGGACTGGTTGGATCTCCTTGCAGTCCAAGGGACCCTCAAGAGTCTTCTCCAACACCACAGTTCAAAAGCATCAATTCTTTGGCACTCAGCCTTCTTCACAGTCCAACTCTCACATTCATACATGACCACAGGAAAAACCATAGCCTTGACTAGACAAACCTTGGTTGGCAAAGTAATGTCTCTGCTTTTGAATATGCTATCTAGGTTGGTCATAACTTTCCTTCCAAGGAGTAAGCATCTTTTAATTTCCTGGCTGCAGTCACCATCTGCAGTGATTTTGGAGCCCAGAAAAATAAAGTCTGACACTGTTTCCACTGTTTCCCCATCTATTTCCCATGAAGTGATGGGACCGGATGCCATGATCTTCGTTTTCTGAATGTTGAAAGCCTTATGCTACATACAATAGGGTAACTAAAATATCATGGCAGAATATTTGAAAGCAAAGGGATAAAAAAGATATATTGGGCAAATTACTGACTGAAATAATATTAGTGTCACTAATAATATGATTAGGTGAAATATACTTTAATCTTAAAGCATTATTAAGGGAAAATATATTTTTTTTTCTGTTGAGGTTACAATTTAAATACTAGTCTAAGTTTCATCTGCTTGCTTCGCTCATGAGGTTCACGGACTTACTTCCTTTTTTTTTGTATGAATACAAAAGTTCACATCCAAGTCACTAGTGCCCATTTTCAGGACCTTATGTTTTTTAGTTATTGCATTTCTGATCAAATTAAATCTTTATAGACGTTGTACTGCTTGGTCTACAAATTTAGCCTAAGGCATGACTATAATTTAAGATTGTGTTGTTTTTAAAACATTTGAGTATCATTTGCACTGTAATATCAAGGTCCCAGTGTAGGAACTAGAGTGCCAATTGCAAACAGGACCAGAGCTGTCCCAGAAAGTAATGTGACACAAAGTGAAAAATATGGGATGTGTTTCAGAAAACTAGTTTTAATTTAATAAGTTGATCTCATGAATGCCAGTTAATTTCCCTGGAAACTTATTTTCATGATGGTTAAAAATCATAGTGTAAATTGAATCATTATCATCAATATTAAATATAAAATGGAAAGACTATAATATTAATGCACAAGTGATATATCACCTATTATGGAAATATAAATGGTGCATACCATAATGGTTAAAATCATAACTTCTGGAGTCAGACAGTCTGTATTTTAATTTTGACTTCTCCCTTTACTTACAGTGTAACTTTGGGTAAGTTACTTAACCTCTCTGTGCTTCAGTTTCAACACCTATAAATTGGTGTTAATATTAAAATCTATCTCATAAGATTGTTATGGCAGGTTTGTTATTATTCGTAAAGCACTCATTGCAAGTTAAGGACAATGTGAATCAATACATTTCAGTATTGTCATCAAAATGGCAACCATTTTGATGAGAATAGCACTCTTTTTTGAGTGTCTATTACTGCTTAGATCTGTGCCAACTTAAGTAATAAATATATTAAATATGTATAAAACACATAAAGATTGTCCTCAAAATGATAGAAATACCTTTGAAGATTAGAAATACTTTCTATACTGTGTGGCACTGGATCCAACAGAATCCAGAAATTAGTTTAGGCTGTATTATTCTATAAGGAGCAAAACTTAGTACATGAGGCCAGAGAAGCACATAAATGTGATCTGTAATAAATTTATGGCTCATTCCTTGGCTCCTTTAATGTTTTTCGAGTGCTATAACTGTACATGTAAAATGTAGAGAAAATACGACACTGAGAAGACTCATAATTTATTAAATAAGTTACTTGCCCTTAATGTAAGCTAAGGTATCTTGGGATTTAGGCAGCAATGTATCTTCCAGATTTCATGGAGAAAATTAAACATCTTACTTACATTTAGCATATACCTGTATGACCAGTATCTGGTATTCAAGAACTTGATGGGTCATTTAATAATGATAACCTACAAATTTATTAAAGATGAATAAGAATAACTGAGTGATTAGAGGGAAGTTTCCAGGAGAACACCAGAAAACCATTTGACCCAGTACATGCTTACAAATGATGATTCAGATAGAGATCAGTGATGTTCAGTAAGTTCATCAAAGCAGCAGAAACATCAAATAAGCAGTCAGAAATTATAAGAAATCCTAGTGCTAGCTACAAATTCAAATCAAATGACCATTCCCATATATCTAATTCAGTTATTAAAATTCTGTATGTAGATGAAATAAGAGCATATTTTCTTGAATTTTTCATTGATTAATCGTCTACCTATGTAATTAGCATATCAATATTTACCCTGAGATCTTCATGGATATACATCCTTATTATGTTCCCTAGTTGGAAAAAACTCCCTAATTTTAAGATTTAATTGTTTGCAATGTATTGGGGGATGGAAAAAAAAGGGGGGAGGGTATTCAGTAAAAGTGAAGCAAAGCTCTATTATCATAAAATTTGTTCAGGTTTATAGAAATGCAATCTTGGAAGTAAAATTTCTCAAGAGCAGCACACAATTAGAAAGCCTTAAGTAAAATAGAATAAGATTGTTATCTCTGAGTCTCCCCGGTGGAAATAAATTCTATTGTTTCCATCAGAAACACACAGAAGTGATTCCTTCAGGCCCCTATATTGCTGGTGTTAAAAGCCCTTCGGAATCACTGGAGACGTTAAGTGTAGTAATAGTTTTGTCAGTCCATCTGTCTCTTATTTTTTTTCCATTTCTACCTGCTCAAGTACAGTACATTTTTCTTTTCTTGTACCTATGTTTGTGTAGACATACATATTTACATGTGTGCATATTAAGTAGCTTCAGTTGTGTCTGACTCTTTGTGACCCAATGGGTTGTAGCTCACCAGGCTCCTCTATCCTTGGGATTCTCCAGGCAAGAATGCTGGAGTAGGTTGCCATGCCCTCCTCCCGGGAATCTTCCCAACCCAGGGATCGAACCTGTGCCTCTTGTGTCTCCTGTATTAAAAAGCAGGTTCTTTACCAGTACAGCCTCCTGGGAAAACCACATATTTACATACATATGCATAAGCACACATATGGACTGTGTGTACATTTGTGTGTGTGTGTATTTGAGTCTGTCTTAAATTTATTTAATTTAAAAACTCTAAGGCTAAAGGATGAAATTTTTAGGTTTTTCATTAAGATAAGGAACACGGAAACCTCAAACATCAACTTGATGCCTAACATTTTTTAAAATAGAATGCTTAAAATAAATTTGTCTTCTAATAGCCCTTATTTAACATTTAAAAATAATACTTAACATACTCTTTAATAACTATTTAACTGTGATCAGTTGCTCAGTTGTGTCCAACTCTTTGTGACCCCATGGACTGCAGCATGCCAGGTTTCCCTGTCTATCACCAACTCCTGGAGCTTACTCAAACTCATGTCCTTCAAGTCATTGATGCCACCCAACCATCTCAGTCTCTGTTGTCCCCTTTTCCTCCTGCCTTCAATCTTTCCCAGCATCAGAGTCTTTTCAAATGAGTCAGTTCTTTGCATCAGGTGGCCAAAGTATTGGAGATTCAGTTTCAGCATCAGTCCTTCCAACTAATATTCAGGACTGATTTCCTTTAAGATTGACTGGTTTGATCTCCTTGCAGTCCAAGGGACTCTCAAGAGTCTTCTCCAACACCACAGTTCAAAAGCATCAATTCTTCAGTGCTCAGCTTTATTTATAGTCCAACTCTCACATCCATACATGACTACTGGAAAAACCATAGCTTTGACTAGACAGACCTTTGTTGGCAAAGTAATGTCTCTGCTTTTTAATATGCAGTCTAGGTTGGTCATAGCTTTTCTTCCAAGGATCAAGCATCTTTTAATTTCATGACTGCAGTCACCATCTGCAGTGATTTTGGAGGCCAAGAAAATAAAGTCTGTCATCGTTTCTACTGTTTCCCATCTATTTGCCATGAAGTGATGGGGCCAGATGCCATGATCTTTGTTTTCTGAATGCTGATTTTTAAGCCAACTTTTTCACTCTCCTCTTTCACTTTCATCAAGAGGCTCTTTAGTTCTTCTTCACTTTCTGCCATAAGGGTGGTATCATCTGCATAGCTGAAGTTATTGGTATTTCTCCAAGCAATTTTGACTCCAACTTGCACTTCATCCAGCCTGGCATTTCACATGATGTACTCTGCATAGAAGTTAAATAAGCAAGGTGACAATATACAGCCTTGATGTACTCCTTTCCCAATTTGGAACCTGTCTGTTGTTCCATGTCAATGGCTAACTGTTGCTTTTTGACCTGCATACAGATTCCTCAGGAGGCAGGTCAGGTGGCCTGGTATTCCTATCTCTTCAAGAATTTTCCAGTTTGTTGTGATCCACACATCCAAAGGGTTTTGATTACAAGACTTCCACAGGACTGGGGAAACAGACTCTTGGAGGGCAGAAACAAAACTTTGTGCACACCAGGACCCAGGAGAAAGGAAGAGTGACCCCACAAGAGACTGAGCCAGACTTGCCTGAAAGTGTCCAGGAGTGTTCAGAAGTCTCTGGTGGAGGTGTGGGTTGACAGTGGCCCTCCATGAGATGAGGGGCACTGAATATAATAGTCCTGGCATAAATCCTTTTGAAGGAGGTTGCCATCACCACCATTACCCCTACCTTAGTTTGTCCTTAGGCCAAACTACAGGGAGGGAAAATATCCCCACCCACTAGTAGAAAATTGGATTAAAGATTTACTAAGCATGGCCCTTCCCATCAGAGCAAGGCCCAGATTTCTCCAAAGCCAGTCCTACCCATCAGGAAGCTTTCACAAGCCTTTTGTCCTTATCCATCAGAGGATAGAATGAATGGAAACCACAATTATAGAAAACTAATCAAACCAGTCACTTGGATCACTGTCTTATCTAAATCAATGAAAGTATGATCCGTGCCCTGTAGGGTCACCCAAGATGGGGGAGAGTTCCAACAAAACATGGGCCACTAGAGAAGGCAATGGCAAACATTACAATATTCTTCCCTTGAGAACCCCATGAACAGTATGAAAAGGCAAAAAGATATGACATTAAAGATGAACTCCTCAGGTCAGTAGGTCCCCAGTATGCTACTGGAGAAGCATGGAGAAATAACTCCAGAAAGAATGAAGAGGCTGTTCAGTTCAGTCACTCAGTAATGTCTGATTTGTTGCAACCCCATGGACTGCAGCACTCCAGTCTTATCTATCCATCACCAACTCCTGGGGCTTGCTCAACTCATGTCCATTGAGTCAATGATGCCATCCAACCATCTCATCCTCTGTCGCCCTCTGCTCCTCCTTCCTTCAATCTTTCCAGTGTCAAGGTCTTTTCAAGGAGTCAGTCCTTTGCACCAGGTAACCAAAGTATTGGAGTTTCAGCTTCAGCATCAGTTCTTCCAATGAATATTCAGGACTAATTTCCTTTAGAATTGACTGGTTTGATTTCTTTGAAGTCCAAGGACTCTCAAGAGTCTTCAACAACACAGTTCAAGATCATCAATTCTTCTGTACTCAGGTTTCCTTATGGACCAACTTTCACATCCATACATGACTACTGGAAAAACCAGCTTTGACTAGATGTACCTTTGTTGGCAAAGTAATATTTCTGCTTTTTAATATGCTGCTTAGGTTGGTCATAGATTTTCTTCTAAGGAGCAAGCGCCTTTTAATTTCATGGTTGCAGTCACCATCTGCAGTGATTTTGGAGCCCCCCAAAAATAAAGTCTGTCACTGTTTCCATTGTTTCCCCATCTGTTTGCTATGAAGTGATGGGACCAGATACCATAATCTTCATTTTCTGAATGTTGAAGTTTAAGCCAGCTTTTTTACTCTCCTCTTTCACTTTCAACAAAAGGCTCTTTAGTTCTTCACTTTCTGCTATAAGCTTGGTGTCATCTGCATATCTGAGGTTATTGTATTTCTCCCAGAAACCTTGATTCCAGCTTGTGTTTCATTCAGCCTGGCATTTTGCATGATGTGTTCTGCATAGAATTTAAATAAGCAGGGTGACAATATACAGCCTTGACGTACTCCTTTCCTGATTTGGAACCAGTCTGTTGTTCTATGTCTAGTTCTAACTGTTGCTTCTTGACCTACATACAGATTTCTCAGGAGGACCTACATACAGATTCTGGTATTCCCATCTCTTTAAAAATTTTCCACAGTTTGTTGTGATATACACACTGCAGATGGTGATTGCAGCCATGAAATTAAAAGACACTTACTCCTTGGAAGGACAGTTATGACCAACCTAGGCAGCATATTCGAAAGCAGAGACATCAGTTTGCCAACAAAGGTCCGTCTAGTCAAGGCTATGGTTTTTCCAGTAGTTATGTATGGATGTGAGAGTTGGGCTGTGAAGAAAGCCGAGCGCCAAAGAATTGATGCTTTTGAACTGTGGTGTTGGAGAAGACTCTTGAGAGTCCCTTGAACTTCAAGGAGATCCAACCAGTCCATCTAAAGATCAGTTGTGGGTGTTCTTTGGAAAGAATGATGCTAAAGCTGAAACTCCAGTACTTTGGCCTCCTCATGCGAAGAGTTGACTCATTGGAAAAGACTCTGATGCTGGGAGGGATTGGGGGCAGGAGGAAAAGGGGATGACAGAGGATGAGATTGCTGGGTGGCATCACTGACTTGATGCACGTGAGTTTGAGTGAACTCCGGGAGTTGGTGATGGACAGGGAGGCCTGGTGTGCTGCAGTTCGTGGGGTTGCAAAGAGTCAGACATGACTGAGAAACTGAACTGAACTGAACTGAACACAGTTAAAGGTTTGGCATAAGCAATAAAGCAGTAGAAGATGTTTTTCTAGTATTCTCTTGCTTTTTTGATGATCCGTCAGATGTTGGCAATATGATCCCTGGTTCCTCTGCCTTTTCTAAATCCTGCTTGAACATCTGGAAGTTCATGGTTCATGTACTGTTTTAGCCTGGCTTGGAGAATTTTTAGCATTACTTTGCTAGCATGTGAGATGATTGCAATTGTGTAGTAGTTTGAGAATTCTTTGGCAATACCATTCTTTGGGATTGAAATGAAAACTGACCTTTCCCAGTCCTGTGGCCACTGCAGAGTTTTCCAAATTTGCTGGTATATTGAGTGCAGCACTTTCACAGCATCATCTTTCAGGATTTGAAATAGCTCAACTGGAATTCCATCACCTCCACTAGCTTTTCCCTAGTGATGCTTCCTAAGGCCCACTTGACTTCAGACTCTGGAAAGTCGGGCTCTCGATGAATGATCACACCATCGTGGTTATCTGTGTCATAAAGATCTGTTTTGTACAGTTCTTCTGTGTATTCTTGCCACCTCTTCTTAATATCTTCTGCTTCTGTTAGGTCCATACCATTTCTGTTGAGCCCATCTTTGCATGAAATGTTCCCTTGGTATCTCTAATTTTCTTGAAGAGATCTGTAGTCTTTTCCATTCTACTGTTTTCCTCTATTTCTTTGCATTGATTGCTGAGGAAGGTTTTCTTATCTCTCCTTGCTATTCTTTGGAACTCTGCATTCAAATGGGTATATCTTTGCTTTTCTTCTTTGCCTTTAACTTCTCTTCTTTTCACAGCTATTTGTAAGGCCTCCTCAGACAACCATTTTGCCTTTTTGCATTTGTTTTTCTTGGAGATGGTCTTGATCCCTGCCTCCTGTACAATGTCATGAACCTCCAACCATAGTTCTTCAGGCACTCTAACAGATCTAATCCCTTGAATCTATGTGTCACTTCCTCTGTATAACTGTAAGGGATTGATTTAAGTCATACCTGAATCATCTAGTGGTTTTCCTTACTTTCTTCAATTTCAGTCTGAATTTTACAATAAGGAGTTCATGATCTGAGCCACAGTCTGCTCCCAGTCTTGTTTTTGCTGACTGTATAGAGCCTCTCCATCTTTGATTACAAAGAATATAATCAATCAGATTTTGGTATTGACCATCTGGTGATGTCCATTTGTAGAGTCTTCTCTTGTGTTGCTTGAAGAGGATGTTTGCAATGATCAACAGCGTGCTCTCTTAAAACTCTGTTAGCCTTTGCCCTGATTCATTTTGTACTCCAAGGCCAAATTTGCCTCTTACTCCAGGTATCTCTTGACTTCCTATTTTCACATTTCAGTCCCCTATGATGAAAAGGACATCTTTTTTGAGTGTTATTTCTAGAACATCTTGTAGGTCTTCATAGAACCATTCAACTCCAGCCACTTCAGCATTACTGGTTGGGGCATAGACTTGGATTACTACTGTGATATTGAATGGTTTGCCTTGGAAATGAACAGAGATCATTCTGTCATTTTTGAGATTGCATCCAAGTACTGCATTTTGGACTCTTTTCTGGACTATGAGGGCTACTCCATTTCTTCTAATGTATTCTTGCCCACAGTAGTAGATATAATAGTCATCTGAATTAAATTTGTCCATTCAGTCCATTTTAGTTCAATTCCTAAAATGTTGATATTCACTCTTGCCATCTCCTCTTTGACCACTTCCAATTAACTTTGATCCACAGAACTAACATTGCAGGTTCTTATGCAGTATTGTTCTTTACAGCATCAGACTCTACTTCCATTACCAGTCACATCCACAACTGATTGATTTTTTTCCTTTTGGCTCTGTCTCTTCCTTCTTTCTGGAGTTATTTCTCCCCACTTCTCCAGTAACATATTGGTCACCTACTGACCTGGGTAGCTCATCTTTCAGTGTCATATCTTTCTGCCTTTTATACTATTCATGTGGTTCTCAGGTGAAGAATACTAAAGTGGTTTGCCATTCCCTTCTCCAGTGGACCACGTTTTGTCAGAACTCTCCACCATGACCCATCCATCTTGGGTGGCCCTACATGGCATGGCTCATAGTTTCATTGAGTTAGACAAGGCTGTCGTCCATATGATCATTTTGATTAGTTTTCCATGATTGTGGTTTTCATTCTGTCTGCCCTCTGATAGATAAGAGGTTTATGAAGAGGCTGAGCCAAACTGAAAACAATGCCCAGTTGTGGATGTGACTGGTGATGAAAGTAAAGTTGGATGTTGTAAAGAACAATATTGCGTAGAACCTGGAATGTTAGGTCCTTGAATCAAGGTTAATTGAAAGTGATCAAACAGGAGATGGCAAGAGTTAACAACAACATTTTAGGAATCAGTGAACTAAAATGGATTGAAATGGGCAAATTTAATTCAGATGACCATTATATCTACTACTGCAGGCAAGAATCCCTTAGAAGAAATGGAGTAACCTTCATAGTCAACAAAAGAGTTCAAAATGCAGTACTTGGGTACAGTCTCCAAAAGGACAGAATGGTCTCTGTTCATTTCTAGGGCAAACCATTTAATATCACAGTAATCCAAGTCTTAGCCCCAACCACTAATGCTGAAGAAGCTGAAGTTGAATGGTTCTATGAAGACCTACAAGACCATATAGAACTAACACCAAAAAATATACAAAAGGAATGCTCAATATGGTATGAGGTTCAGAGGTAGGGAATCACTGACAGCATCTAGGAGAAAGTGGCATGTAATCAACCTGAAGATTGAGGAATGGGGCACTGGTAGGTGTGATCATGGTTGTACTAAGGACAGATAAAGACTGCATTTCTTGTGGAAAACTACAAGCAGATAATCCCATTTGGAAGAAAGTTTTGGGGACCAAGGGATGGAATTAGAGATGAGGCTGGAGATAGAAGGAAATGGGATTTTGTAAGCCTTGCTAAGGAGTTGTGCCTTTATCCTGTTGGTGGTGAGGGGGAATGGTATATGTAAAATAAAGTCCAGGGTAAACAAAGATAACATAAGTACAAGGCATGCAGTGAGTGTGTATAAAAGGCCCAATGCAAATAATACTCAATGAAAATTCTGAACTAAAAGAAGTATATTTTAGTCATTTTCAGAAGTATATCTAGCATTAAAAGAGCCTATAGTTACAGAGATGGAATGCTATTATGCATTTAAAATGACCCTAAAGTTTTTCTAATCCCACAAAGATAAAAAATGAGAATGAATCATAGTTTTCAGACAACTATGTATGTATAGAGATTACCTAATGAGCATAGTAGTATAAATCTAGGCAATAAAACAGCTCTTTGTATGGGTCTTTTTTATACTCATAAACTATTAATCTCAAGAGTACCTTCGCATACAGATTTATGTAAATGCATGTTTTATCTAGGTTTTTGAAGTATAAGTTACAAAAACTGAGTTCAGTACAAATAACCTGTTCCTACTACTTGTAAATATCTGTACCTGTCAACATCATTCAATTCAAATCCATCTCCATGAAGCCTCTCTAAATTTCCCCAACTGGATATTATCTCTCCTACCATCCCTAAGCTCCAGAGCACATTTTACTTTTCTTAAAAATATATATATATATGTTTGCGAAGTTTTAAATTTGACGTGATGAGATGCAATAGTTATGGAACAACAAAGTGTAATGCTGGATAAAAATATGAGCTTTTTCAAAGAAAATGACTAAACTGGCTAGCATTTCTCTATTGGTGGACACTTTTTTAGGTGGTAATAGAATTATTATGAATGTTTCATAGCACTGATCTCGCTGATACATTCAGTTCAGTTCAGTACATTAGGGACTAAATAACTGTAACATCCCTAAGTCTTTGTAATAGTTAAAATGGTCTTGTCTATTTACTGTCTTTTTATCCCTTGTCTATTTACCCCTTGAGAACCATGAATAGAATGATTCTGCCACTCACAAAAAGATTTAAAAGAATTGGGGAAAAAATTGTGGAGTATTTTTGTAGAGAGCTACTGAAGAGGCTTGAGTCCCACTTCTTCAAGTGGGGAAGAATAGGGAGTATCTTCCCTTTTTAACAAGGACACATTGAGACTTGATCTGTGATTCGTGTGGTTGGTAGAGTAGTATGATGGATTTGATTCTGTTTTCCCTCTTCCTTGAAACACATGGAATTAAGTTGATGACATGCTTATTTGGTGACAAAGCAAGAGATCAGAGGAGTTGCTTTTGCACTGAGATGGACCATATGTTCTGAATTTGCCAGAGCACATAATATTTGAGTGTCTCCAATGACGCCAGGTGTGTCATACATGAGGGGTGAGTGCTAACCTATGATCATCTGGGTCTCTGGATGATAACATTGCCTGGAGGGACAGAATCCCCCCAGCAGCAGCTCCTGGGAACTATAAAAAGAAGGACAAGTAATGTTTAGAACCAAGAAATATTTGCCATAGGTAATACCAATAGGAATCTTTGAGTAATCAAAGAAACCCCAACAAACATTAGTTTAATCTGCCACCTGCTAAGAATGTGCTCTTTTTCTAAATGCTCCATATCTATGAGTCTGACACTGAAGAGTCAGAAATCCCACTTAACAACTGATGGTAAGTATGGAATGAGAGAAGGACCATATAGTATCCCATTGTCAATAGCTTAGGTAGAAATGATTTAATGCTAAGTCATGTTGGTAATGGGGCTTCCCTGGTAGCTCAACTGGTAAAGAATCCACCTGCAATGCAGTAGACCCTGGTTTAATTTCTAGATCAGGAAGTTCCCCTGGAGAAGGTATAGGCTACCCACTCCAGTATTCTTGGGTTTCCTGGTGGTTCAGATGGTAAAAATTTGCCTGCAATGTGGGAGACCTGGGTTCAATCCCTCGGTTGGGAAGATTCCCTGGAGGAGGGCATGGAAACCCGCCCCAGTATTCTTTCCTGGAGAATCCCCATGGACAGAAGAGCCTGGCGGGCTACAGTCTGTGGGATCACAAAGACTTAGATAGGACTGAGAGAGTAAGCATAACACAGCATGTTGATAATTCATTGATAAATTGATAAAAATGGATAAGTGGCCTAGATTTCTGATGTTTTAAATAGATCTATCTTGTATTTGAAAATCATGCTGACCATAAAACAAATTATTCCTTAAACATGAAAAAAGACTATTTGGGACTTCAGTCACTCAGTCGTGTCTGACTCTTTGCAGCCCTCATGGACTGCAGCATGTCAGGCTTCCCTGTCCATTACCAACTCCCGGAGCTTGTTCAAACTCATATCTAGTGAGTCGGTGTTGCCATACAACCATCTCAACCTCTGTTGTGACCTTCTCCTTCTGGCTTCAGTCTTTCCCAGCATCAGGGTCTTTTCTAATGAGTCAGTTCTTTGCATCAGGTGGCCAAAGTATTGGAGCGTCAACTTCAGCATCAGTCCTCTAGTGAATAGTCAGGACTGATTTCCTTTAGGATTGACTGGTTGGATCTCCTTGCAGTCCAGGGAACTTTTAAGAGTCTTTTGCAACACCACAGTTCAAAAGTATTAATTCTTCGGCACTCAGCTTTCTTTATGGCCCAACTCTCACATCCATACATGACTACTGGAAAAACTATAGCTTTGTCTAGGTGGACCTTTGTCAGCAAAGTAATCTCTTTGCTTTTTAATATGCAGTCTAGGTTGGTCATAGCTTTTCTTCCAAGGAGCAAGTGTCTCCTTGGAACACCAAGATGGCAGAGTAGAAGGACGTGCACTCATCTCCTGTGAGAACTCCAAAATTGCACCTCACTGTCAAACAACCATTGACAGGAGAATGTTCGATCCCACCAAAAAAAGATACCCCATATCCACGGGCAAAGGAGACACCCCAGCAAGATGGTAAGAGGGGTGAAACCATGTTTAGAATCAAACCCAGTATCTGCCAGAGATGCTCGGAGGGCTCAAACCAAATCTTGTGAGCACCAGGACCCAGAGACCCCACAGAGACTGTTCCAAACCTGCTTTTGAGTGTTCAAGTGTCTCCTGTGGAAGCATGGGTCAGCCATGGCCTCTGCGGGGGCAGGGGCTCTGACT
The DNA here is from genome assembly GCF_019923935.1 of Bubalus bubalis. Taxonomy (NCBI): domain Eukaryota; kingdom Metazoa; phylum Chordata; class Mammalia; order Artiodactyla; family Bovidae; genus Bubalus; species Bubalus bubalis. Next base: position 18,645,507 of record NC_059165.1, read on the forward strand.
GCAGCAGACCTGGGTCATGCAACATGTGACATAAGCCCTGTTGGAGGAGGTCGTCATTAGCCCCACCATAGAGCTGCCAGGCAGTACTGTTAATCATAGTTTTTTTGAGGGGAAGAAATGGAAGAAATTTGGGACTTACCCAAATTTTTATCCAAGAATATGAAAAGGTTACCAACAGTGCATATATTCATCTTGTAAATAATTAAATAAGCTTGCACTTCTATTGTGTCCTATGCTGTACTTCTCTAATATGTCTGTTAAGTTGTTGTTCAGTCACTAAGTCATGTCCTTCTCTTTGTGACCCCATGGACTGTAACATGCCAGGCTCCTCTGTCTTGTTCAGGCAAGAATACTGAAGAGGGTTGCCATTTCTTCCTCCGGGATTTTTTCCAGACCACGGATCAATCCCATGTCTCCTGCGTTGGTAGGCAGATTTTTTGCCTCTGAGCCACCAGGGAAGACAATGTCTGTTATACATTCATCATATTCTGATTAATATTAAAAAATTTGTACTCATGTCATATATCCCTTATAAGTTTACTAGTTCTCAGGTAATACACATTCTTGTTTTTAAAATTTGCTTTGAATAAAAAATCCATACGGTAGTAAACTCTGAATTACACATCACAGTTATGCTGCATTATAAACATTTCTCTAATAGTGCCCTATCAATTGTGTGTTTTATCATGTGAAAGAGGATGAGTGAGGTAGTACTTGGGGATGAAAACACATTTTAATAACACTGGATGCTGTTATAGAGTGTGATACAGGAGAGACAATTTAAAGATTTCCTCAAAATCAACTTTAATAAATTTATATTACCCCTAGCCTAGTGCTACTAACTCTGAAAAATAAATAAAATTCATACCCCTTAGGACAAAAAGTAAAAACATTAAAAGCAGAATGTTCATCAGGCTACTTTTACCTTGCTTTTAGCAACTATTATTTCCATATACTTCAATATTTAAAAATCAGCATAAAACCAATGATGTTTCCATTTTCATTTGAAAATTAGATGCACTATATTTTAAAAGTAGTCATTTTGCCTCAACTAACGTAATGTAGTTTCAGAAAGAAGGCAGGCCATTTTTCATTGGTTTATAGCTCGTTCTACACCAAACCCTACTTAATACAGAGCTTCCATATTACAGAGAAAAATGTCCATGCTTTTTCCAGGTAGAGGGATTAAATCACTCCATGAGGTATCCTATCCAAAATATTCACCAGCGTAGATTTACAGTAAACTAAACACATTTGGACAGGAATCACAGCCCAAGAATACAGGGCACTTTCTGTGCTTGAATTCCATTCTTGATAATAATAGACGATCTCTCACAATTCAAAGGCAGTTCTGTACTTTCTCAGGCTGACAACTGTTGTCCTTGCTGGGGTAGTACTCTCAAGATAAATTATGAATGCAACGTGAAAGCTGTAAAATTTGTTGTATCTTCTATTATCTCCATGTTAAAGGCCACGAAAGCTCTTCAGTGAAGTCAGCCATTAAGAAATGACAGGTATTGCTCTCAGGCTTCTTTATTGCCTATTACCTGCAACGACAGCAGCCGCTACAGCGCCACTCCACAGCCTATCACGTTATTTGCAGCTAGAGCCAGCTACTGTGTCATTTTGGCTCATTTTCTTGACAGTGCCATCATAAATCCATGCAGCTGCGGGGTAACTGTCGGCTGCCTCGATTATCTTCATAGCCAGAATGAATCTTGAAATGTGTGTAACAGGCAATGACTGTTATGGATCAGGCACAAGGGCCATTCCCTATCCATCCTGTCAGGTCTGTGAAGCAATGCCGCCCACAAAGCGAGTTCCTAAACTACTGTCATGTAACTGAGTCAAGTGTGTGAACTTGGAGAATCCTGAGGCCTTGCTGGGAAACCCACAGCTTGCCTGGCCTCCCATGGAAACCTGGTTCCAGGACCATGTGTATTTCTAAAGGGACATTGAAAAAGGTAAAGTTGAGCTTACTGTGAATTTTCAAGGCTGATGTTTTGGATAATATGATAACAAAGATTATTTAAGGAAGTGGCAAGCATCAATTATTTATTTGGGGCAGAGTCAGTATCTGGTGATGTTTATATTCAGCCCAGAAATTAAGAATGCTAAATCAAATATATTTTTCTGGAGGTCATGGGAATCCTTTATTTTCTCTTCTAATGGTTTTAAGATTGCATACAGTTGAGTCCTTAGCCCCTGCAGAGCTGCCTAAGGGAACTGAGGGAGGTGGGGTGGAGATGAAGGCAAATCTCTCTGCTTCACCCAGAACAGCTCTGCTTTCATCTTCCATATACAGAACTTCTGCATAATATTAGTTTCCCTTTGTAGAAATGTTAGACTATTTTTAAAAATCTTGGGTAGTGACTGTACTCCGTCATACTTTAATAGCCACATGAATGTATTTGAAATCCTAAATGTTTTTCATCCATGTATGATACCACCCCAGTGTTTAGTCTTGGATATACTATTGCTTATCTTCCATAGACTTAAAGTGAGGGTTGTCAACAAATACCTTCACCTTGGCTGTGTGGTCCAAAATTTTACTTACTCTTAAAACTGATACTTATTGAATACCTACCATGCACAAGGGACTATGCTACCCAAGGCTTCATTTATTGAAAGTCATGCTTGAGCTCCAAAGCGCTCTTCTAAAAAGACTTTCCCTGTTGAAATAGGTTAGAAAAGGATATTTTGCTTTGGTTGTAAATTTTATCAAAAACATATTGTGGAAGAAAGAGCTCTAGAAACACAAGCAGGTATATAACATTATACAAATATTTCCTTTTTTATTGTCATGATCACTTTTAATCTGCTGCTGTATCCATCTTACCTTCCCCCTCCCACCTCTCCACTGCACCTCACACACACCAGTTGAAAGTGAATGCATCTTTTAAGGCAATTTAAACTGTGCTTGAACTAGATCTCATCTTTTTTGTTTTTTTTCCTTTCCATTCAGTTCTGGAACTCCTTATTATTGCCATACAAAGCATTGGTGAAGGCTTCCCTGTAGCATTTGATCATCTCTCTAGCTGTAAAGTCTAAGCATTCTTTTCTAGCATTGATATTATCACTAGGGGCTTCCCAGATGGTGAGGTGGTACAGAATCCGCCTGCCAGTGCAGGAGACACAGGAGACATGAGTTTGATCTCTGGGTCGGGAAGATTCCCTGGAGTAGAAAATGGCAACCTATTCCAGTATTCTTGACTGAAAAATCCCATGGAGAGAGGAGCCTGGCAGGCTATAGTTCATGGGGTCATAGAAAGTTGGACACCACAAAGTGACTGATCACACAAGTACAACTATGAAGACCAAAGAAACCATTATAATTGTTTATTTTAATGATCATTATTGCTGCTATTATAATTTAATTTTCAAGTAATTGAAAGTGGTTCTTAAAATCTAGTATAATAATATGTTTGGCAATGCTGATACGTGTGTGAAAAACCACACTGAAAGAAGCTCAGCTATGAGGGCTTCAATAGTTTGTTAAAATGTAATTATTTTTTATAAGCAGACTAGAAAAATTAGCCATTTTACCAATTAAATTTAAAGACTCCTTCGCCCCCGGAACTACCGTATTGTATACCATATAGTTAGATATACAATAGATTTAATATTTAATTTTGATGCGAAATTAGACTATAAAATATGGTGCCTCATCTTTGTTGTTGTTGCTATTATTCAGTCTCAGTCGTGTTCAACTCTTTGTGATTCAATGGACTGTAGCATGCCAAGCTCCTGTGTCCTTGACTGTCTCCCAGAGTTTGCTCAAATTCATGTTCATTGAGCCAGTCAAAATCTAACCATCTCATTCCCTGCCACCTCTTCTCCTTTTGCCTTCAAGCTTTCCTCTGGGTCTTTCCCAATGAGTCGGCTCTTTGCATCAGGTGGTCAATTATTGGATCTTCAGCATCAGTCCTTCCAATGAATATTCAGGGCCAAGTCCTTTTAGAACTGACTCATTTGAACTCCTTGCAATTCAAGGGACTCTCAAGAGTCTTCTCTAGCACCAAAGTTCAAAAGCATTGATTCTTCAGTGCTCAGCCTCCTTTATTGACCAACTCTCACATCCGTACATGAATACTGGGAAAACCATAGCTTTGACTATATGGAACTTTGTCAGCAAAGTTCTGTCTCTGCTTTTTAATCTGCTGCCTAGGTTTGTCATAGTTTTCCTTCCAAGGAGCAAGCATCTTTTAATTTCATGGCTGCAGTCCCCATCCACAGTGATTTTGGAGCCCAAGAAAATAAAATCTGTTACTGCTTCCCTTTCTTCCCCTTCTATTTGCCAGGAAGTGATGGGATTGGATGCCATTATCTTAGTTTTTTGAATGATGAATTTTAAGCCAGCTTTTTCACTCTCCTCTTTCGCCTTCATCAAGAGACTCTGTAGTTCCTCTTCACTTTCAGCCATTACAGTAGTATCATCTGTATATCTGAGGTTGTTGATATTTCTCTTGGCTATCTTGATTCCTGTTTGGGATTCATCCAGCCTGGCATTTCCCATGATGTACTCTACATATAATTTAAATAAACAGAGTGGCAATATACAAGTCTGTCTTACTCCTTTCCCAATGTTGAACATTGATTCAATACTGATTCAACATTGGGAAAGGAGTAAGACAGACTTGTATATTGCCACTCTGTTTATTTAAATTATATGTAGACTCCATTGTTCCATGTTCCATTGTTCCATGTCTGGTTCTAACTATTGCTTTTTGACCTGCATACAGGTTTCTCAAGAGACAGGTACTCCTATCTCTCTAAAAAATTTTTAACAGTTTGTTTTGATCCATAGAATCAAAGGCTTTCTAGTAATAAGTGAAGCAGAAGTAGATGTTTTTCTGGAATCACCTTGCCTTCTCTATGATCCAATGAATGTTTGCAATTTGATCTCTGGTTCCTCTGACTTTTCTAAATCCAGCTTGTACATCTGGAAGTTCTTGGTCCACATACTGTTGAAGCCTAGCTTGAAGAATTTTGAGCACAAACTTACTAACATGCAAAATGAGCATAATTGTATGGTAGTTTGAACATTTTTTGACATTACCCTTCTTTGGGATTAGAATGAAAACTGACTTTTTCCAGTCCTGTGGCCACTGCCGAGTCTTCCAAATTTGTTGACATATTGAGTGCAGCACTTTAACCACATTATCTTTTAGGATTTTAAATAGCTCAGTTGGAATTCCATCACCTGCACTAGCTTTGTTTGTCGTAATGCTTCCTGAGGCCTACCTGACTTCATACTCCAGGATGTCTGGCTCCAGGTGAGTGACCACACCATGGTGATTATCCAGGTCATTAATATCTTTTTTGTATAGTTCTTCTTTGTCTTCTTGCCACCTCTTCTTAATCTCTTCTGCCTCTGTTAGGTCCTTACAGTTTCTGTCCTTTATCTTGCCCACCCTTGTATGAAATCTATCCTTGATATCTCCAATTTTCTTGAAGAGACCTCTAGTCTTTCCCATTCTATTGTTTTCCTCTACTTCTTTGCATTGTTCATTGAAGAAAACCTTATTATTCCCTGGAACTCTGCATTCAGTTGGGTATATCTTTTCCTTTCTCCACCCCCTCTACTGCTTGCTTTTCACTTCTCTTCTTCCTCAGCTATTTGCAAAGCCTCCTCAGATAACCACTCTGCTGCTTTGCATTTATTTTTCTTTGATATGATTTTGGTCACTGCCTCCTATACAGTGTTACAAACCTCTGTGCATAGTTCTTCAGGCATTCTGTTTATCATATCTAATCCCTTGAATCTAGTCATCACCTGCACCTTATAATCATAAGGGATTTGATATAGGTCATACCTGAATGGATTGGACTTCCCTAATAGCTCAGTTGGTAAAGAATCCACCTGCAATGCAGGAAACCCTGGTCCAATTCCTTAATCGGGAAGATCTGCTGGAGAAAGGATAGTCTAACCACTCCAGTATTCTTGCGCTCCCCTTGTGGCTCAGCTGGTAAAGAATCAGCCTGCAATGTGGGAGACCTGGGTTCGATCCCTCGGTTGGGAAGATCCCCTGGAGAAGGGAAAGGCTACCCACTTCAGTATTCTGGCCTGAAGAATTCCAAGGACTGTGCAGCCCATGCAGTTGCAAAGAGTCAGACATAACTGAGTGACTTTCACTCACTTCACTCACTGAATGGCTTAGTGGTTTCCCCTACTTTCTTCAACTTAATTCTTATTTTTCCAATAATAATCCATGAAGGGGGCCTTATCTTTACTTTTAAATAAATAAGTTATTCTACATATGTTCCTCTACTATGACCAAGACTTTATTGTATACCCTTGAGGTTTCACAATGGTAATATAGACTCACTGGCATCTAGAAAATTATAGACTTACTGACAAAGATGAATATAAATAATATCTATAAATTAACTTTGTCAAATATGCAAAAGTATGTCAAAATGTGCAACTTTTTATGGCATACATCTTCCATATATATCTAAATTTTTAAAAATGTAGACCAACCTTCACAAAGGCAGAATTTATATTAGTTTTGTTCATCTCTGTATCTAGCACTTAATAAAACACATAGGAAATAAATATCTCTCTAAAAATTTTTATAGGATGTGAAACATAAATGGATTTCTCCAGAACTTTAATGTACCCAATTACTAAAATTCTGGTAAGGTATATTCCTAAATAAAGATAAGAGACACAGCTTTTGGTCTAGGGAGAGCACATTTTTACCATAAGTCACACCTGTTTTTTGAAGTTTGAGAATGTTAATGCTGTATACAAATAACTTAATGTTCAAGAAGTCTCCAAGTCCCTAATGGGAACCTTTGTGAAAAAAGACTGTTACTCATGATCAGGCTTCTGAGTTTTTCATTGACAACTTGAAAATGGTTACAATGCCTGCATCCTGGGAAGGATAACCTGGAAAAATGTGATACTTTCTATAAAGTTTCCCATTTGGAAGGACAGTGACAACCCTTAAGGGGAGAGAGAAATGCATTGTTATCTGAAAGCTCACAGGAGGAGGAAACATTTCCAATTTCTTTATTTCCTGACCATCCACTTCCTGGGGTTGTGTAGAATTTATATATTTTCTATAATTCAGGTCACTACTTAGATAACAGATATATCTGGAAACTACAAATTTAGAAGAAACTACAGTTTTCTATAGCTCTAAATTAGAAAGTTTATTTTAGATTCTGTAGTCTTTATAGTCACAATGTTCCATTGACTAGTTCCAAAGAACACAATTCTCTTTCCCTTTAGTATGAGTGTTAAAGCCTTATATAGGGCTTTGTGGGGAGCAGAAAGCTTCAAATAATTTGGTAATATAGGACGTCAACAACCATCAACATCCCACCTCCATTTCCGTGTGTATTAATTTTAGTGCAGAAAATGCTGCCAAAGAGTAGGAATTGTAATTATAGGCGTATGACTATTCTATTTGTTTCTGAGAATTGTTACAAATATATGGACTCTCTCCTTAGAAATCAAATACTTGTTTGTGACATAGATAACATTTTACATGCAGAGGTACTCTTACTTCATGTTGCCCAATTGTGGGCCTCTAAAACCTCTATCCAGTAGACTGAGAAAAGAAGAAATCTTGAGACAGACCTTAACTAAATACCCATCCACTTAAAAGACTAAGGCTATAATGGGATTATAACTCAGTGTGAAATAGGGCTTTAGCAATGCTTCCCAGATGGCCCTAGTGGTAAAGAACCCGCTTGCCAATGCAGGAGACACAGCTTCTATCCCTGGGTCGGGAAGATCCCCTGGAGGAGGACACAGCAATCCACTCCAGTATTCTAGCCTGGAGAATCCCATGGACAGAGGAGCTTGGTGGGCTACACTCCATGGGGTCACAGAGAGTCAGACACGACTGAGGCAATCACACACACACACAAGAAACAGATGGTATAACCAAACTGAACGATTGAAGACAGTTTATCAAAGGGCCTATTTAAGATGCACAGCAGATTTGGCTTGAAAAAGGAGAGACTGGGGGCCTGGGAAGTCTTCCCCAAAGCTAGCCTGATGGGACAAGAGGGGCAGGAGGTTGCCTGTACACACAGGGTAGCTTTATGGACGGAACCACTTCATAGAACATGTGGCCTTCAGTAATGGTACAGCCAAACCACAACGAGATAAGACGACGGACCTGGAGAACAAATGTCTTCATCAATCCATTCTCCTCCTTTCCTCTGGATCTTTTATTACTGTTTCTGATGGACTAAATCCAACCAGAAACCAAAGGAAAGGGAGCCTGTCAATGCTATCAGCACACCAGGGCAAATTGTGAGAGGAAAAGGATGGGAAATGGACCTGGAGAACAAAACTGGAGATATGCAGTGCATGATGTCTTCCAAAGTCTGTTCCAGGGTATACCAGTTCCATAAAATGAGCCACAGGGACAAAGGTCTAGGATCAAATCGGTTTGGGAAATGCCATATAGTCAGCCTACGTGTCCAAATTACCATATGCAAGGAAGGCACTGCCAGAACAGTAAAAAAAAAAATAAAAGGAAGCCTCAGGCTTCATGGAAATTAGAGTTTACTGAACAAAACAATAAATGAACAAATGAAAAAAAATGGCTGTATAACATCATGTTAACTAGTGACCGGGGCTATCTTAAATAGGGATTTAATGGAAGATGATTTCCTATTGAGGAAATTATGACTGTTTCAGATTTTCAAATTTTGTTTCAAATAGAGTTCAAATACTGTTTATTGCTGAAATCTTATAAATCTAGTCTCCTTACACTTGATCATAAAACTGAACTTGTGTAGTTTCACAACTTTGTGCATTTTCCACATTTTCTTTTTTGCCTTTCCTATAGTATTCTCTATGGTTTCTTACTTTTTCTCAAAAGTGATCATCTTTACATCTTCAGTGTTTGGCCCTATATCATGCCTGGTGGGTTTTTTTAAAGGTATGACTTTCAAATTAAATCAGATTTTATAATGATAATAATGATTACTATTATTGTACCGTAGTAATGATTATAGCAACAAAACTCCTTAAATATCTAACTATAATGCATGTTTTCTTTGTGTCATTTATTGTTTGAAGGTCTTAGTGGGTTATCCCATTAGTCTTCACAACAATCCAATGACATGAACATTCTTATTATCCTCACTCTGCAGATGAAAAAACTAAGACATTAAGAGCTCCAGTAACTTGCTCACCAGCACACGAGCAGAAGTGTTAGAGCCAGGATATCTAGCCCCAGAGCCTGGACATTTAATTGTTTTCACTATATTAGCTTAAATAATGCTCTGTGCTGTGCTTAGCTGCTCAGCCATGTCTGACTTTCTGCAACCCTGTGGACTGTAGCCCGCCAGGCTCCTCTGTCCATGGGGATTCTCTAGGCAAGAATACTGGAGTGGGTCGCCATGCCCTCCTCCAGGGGATCTTCCCAACCCAGGGGTTGAACCCAGATATCTTGCATTCCAGGCAGATTCTTTACCGTCTGAGCTATCTAATTAATCATATCTAACTAGACAACAGTTTTTGATATATGGGTGTCAAGCTTAGAAAATTTTGAATTATAAAAATACAATATCCACACTCAGTATGTTAGAAAAATGAGGGGAGATATATCTAAGCAAGAGAAATAAACAAGCAGTTGAAATTGAAAGGAGAAGGATGACATGTTTACTTTATTAATTAAAGTAATTAATTATTTAAGTAATTAAAGAATTACTTTATCTAAAGTAATTCTTGCAGTCCATAAGAAAAGGAAAGTAGGTATGTTATGTTCAATAGGATTTAGAGGCAATTTTGGGATGTAACACTGGAGCATTTTAAGTAAAGGCAATGCTATGTTTTTTATATCTTATGCTATGACATTTACAGAAAAATAAAAATTTTAGTGGCATACTAGTATTTTTACATAAAATAAATACAAAAGCCTAGTTAAGACATAAAAATTCCATGTACCACCAGAGATGAGGGAGGCATATTTAATTCATGTGCTTTCAAATATGAGCACCATGGGGACATTTTTATCTGAGAATATTTTTACTCTATGATGCATAAGTTTATAAATACTCTATGGTGGCTATGTCAGCCAATTTTTAAAATAATTATTCGACCTTAAAATTCCAACAATTTTTTTCACTTAATTATGCTGTTAAATTTAAAAGGTTTGTGTAGAATTTTTAAAACTTCAATAACTTAGAAGAGTATAGTGGTTAGCATTTACCAGTTTAAATATATTTACCATTGACTATTTTTGAAAAAATAATAGAATGTAACAAAATACCAGGAGATAATTGAAATTCTGTGATATCACATAGATACCTCAAGGCAATATGTTACTTAAGTAGCTCTATGTAAAACATTTCTTTGGGGTTCAATATAGCTTTTTGTTGGTAACTTTGTTGGTAGTAATGAGAAAGATTTTTTCTTTAACCTTAGAAAACCTGGTTGCCCTGTGAAGCACAAAGGAAGCATTAGTAGTGTTAATCTATATAATTAGTTTAACCAGAATAAGTTAAAATTCATATCCTCATTTTTTTTATACTAAGGCTAGGTTTAAATAACAAAGACAGTGTGTGCGCAAATATTTTCAGGTAAATAATATTTAATGCGAATAGAAAGTCATGAAAATAGACTACATAGCTATGGAGATGAAATATCATGGTGCTGACAGAATGGTTGATAGTTTTCATGTTACTGTAACCAACAATGTGAAGGCATAATTACTAGGTAACTGACTATACAAAAATGAAATGTTTATTTGTTAAAAATAATTCTACAGATATTCTTCCCATGCTTGGTCTATATTACAGTTGTATTGATCTGAAAACCCACTCACTGCCCAAAGGACATATATATCTGACTTAGTTGTATATACTTGAAGTTCACTAGTTGAAAAATTCAGTGGGTTTATTTCTATTCCTTGGTTCTTGTCTCATCACAACAAAAATTTGGAGCGATGGACCAAAAGGTGTAGAACGACAGACAAATTACAGCTCAATTCAGCTCAAGCAGACAGATCTTTTATTAGTCAGACCTTCTCAAAGGAGTCCTCTTCATCCTTCCTATCAATGGCTCTTGGCTTCCCCCTTTTATACTTCCAGTCTCCTCCTTTGCACTCTGCCCAGTGCAAAGTAAGGCTTGTACCTATCACTAGTCAATGAAAGGAAATGCAAATGGGCATACGCTCAAAGCCGACTGACAATTTCAAGTTATATAACAGCAGGCTGTATTGTTTATGTCTTCCCATATGTCTTCCCATAATTCAGTCTGTTATAATTAGATGTAGAATATTCATGAGTCCTTAATGGGCTCCTAACTTCCCAACTGTGCAATACTTTGGCTACCTGATTTGAAGAGCCAACTCACTGGAAAAGACCCTGATGCTGGAAAAGGTTGAAGGCAGGAGGAGAACGGGATGACAGGGGATGAGATGACAGTGATGGATGGCATCACTGACTTGATGGACACAAGTTTGAGCAAGCTCCGGGAGTTGGTGATGGATGGGGAAGTCTGGCATGCTGCAGTCCACGGGGTTGCAAAACGTTGGACGTGACTGGGCGACTGAACAACAACAAGAAAAGCAATTGGACAATTCAAACTCAATTACCTGTTTTCCTAACAGTAATTATTTACTTGTGAGTTATCTAGTGATAGAACCTTCCTTATCTTTATATAATATATTTCAGTTTTTCATATAGATAATGCTATTCTTATTTGACGACTAGTAACACCTTCCCAACCAGTCCATTCTGAAGGAGATCAGCCCTGGGATTTATTTGGAAGGAATGATGCTAAAGCTGAAACTCCAGTACTTTGGCCACCTCATGTGAAGAGTTGACTCATTGGAAAAGACTCTGATGCTGGGAGGGATTGGGGGCAGGAGGGGAAGGGGACGACAGAGGATGAGATGGCTGGATGGCATCACTGACTCGATGGACGTGAGTCTGGGTGAACTCTGGGAGATGGTAATGGACAGGAAGGCCTGGTGTGCTGCAATTCATGGGGTTGCAAAGAGTCAGACACGACTGAGCGACTGAACTGAACTGAACTGAACTGAACACCTTCCTTGAATCTCTCTTAAAGGTCAACTGCTTCATACACAAGGCATATCATAATGGATAGTTCTGGAGCCACGGTGGGCTTGTGATTCATGGGCTCATGAATACTGTCTCTGCCATTTCTTAGCAATCTGGCCTTATATAAATTACTTAATGTCTCTGAGATTCTGTGTCCTCATCTGAAATTAATTTACTTATGATTATTTAGTTTTACTCATACATAACCTGGTTAATGGCATAAATGTAAAGCTACAATTGTGCTTTTTCTTGGGCTCTTTGGCCTACCAATGAATTGACAGTGTTCTTTGAAATGATACTATAGAACTGGTTAATGAATAACATACTATTTTTAAGACAGCTTGTTTCTTACTATTTTTAAAGATAAAGACTTTTGTTTGGAAGCACACTCTAGTCTTAGATTTAGAAGTGGGTCCTTATGGATTAACAACAATCTCTAATTCAGTAGAAAAATTCTGTTAACAATTTAACAAAAATAAATTTAAAATAGTTAATGTTAAGTAGAAATATTAATACTCATATGATGTACCTGATTATCCTAGTTCTACCTTTAAGTGGAGACAGAGCCTCTCCCCTCTTTCGTATGATAACACTTAATAACATAATCAAGAGTTAGCACTTTTCTTTGTCAACCCATCTTACAATCATATCTGTCCCACTTCTGACACAAATGCAATACCTTCAGGATTTACTTAATCCTTGGAGTTATTCTCTGAGCACTTTTAATTCATCAATTCTTGAACTATGAAACTGGATTTAAGGATATTATATTTCTATATTATATTTCTATACTATATATTTAATGAATTTCAAGTGTATAGTCAGTAGAATGATACTGATATATGGTTCTCCAAGGAATAAAGAGAATCACATTTTAGAAAATGCCCATCTCTTCAATAAATAAATAAATGAAGAGGGAAAAAAAAAACTTAAGAAGCTATAAGTTCAAGTAAAGGCAAGCATTTCTAATTTAACCAGAAATCTAAGAAACCATAAGAAAAATGATAGACTTGCTGTGTGCAGTGGTGTGTGTGACCGGCAGAGCTCAGGACTGCCTGCATCCTAACTGCAAGAAATGCTCTGACTCGCATGCTGAAGAGACAGGTGCAGTACTTGACACTGATTCAGAATGGAGAAGCGGGACTTTAGAGAAGATTTCTTCACTCCTGGAAGTGTTCACTTTTCAGGGATATTAGTGGGCGCATGGTGCAAGTCCTAAAGCATAAGTGGCATGGATGACATGGATGACATAAGCTATTGCATTAAAGTGGAGAGCCTGACGTTTCAAGCTTGGTGGTGATATTGCTTTTAAGCAGCAATATTAACAGGCCAGTAGTGGCTATGGTGGTAAAGAATCCACCTGCAATGCACGAGACCTGGGTTCGATCCCTGGGTTAGGAAGATCCCCTGGAGGAGGGCATGGCAACTCACTCCAGTATTCTTGCCTGGAGAATCCCCATGGACAGAGGAGTCTGGTGGCTACAGTCCATTGGGTCACAAAGAGTCAGACACCACTGAGCAGCTGAGCACAACAGGCAACCTAGTTTCAGGTACTGTGCCTAAAAGCTGAGTCTCCAATACCTTTCTCCAGCTTCCCAGTGATTGTATGAGTCATTAATTAGGTGACTATATCATTTGTCATCAACCAGGATACTTTTGAGAGTGAAAATAATCAACACATGACCCACAGGAGAACTTTAAAAACAAAACTGATCCAAGCTGTGTAGTTACTTCACCACTACTCTTTAGTAGATTTTGTATAGCATTCTCTGTGCTATATAGTAGGACCTTGTTTTTTAATCCATCATATATATAGTAGTTTGCATCTACTAATCCCAATTTCCCATTCTTTCCCTCTGTTACCTCTTCCCTTGGTAACTGCAAATTGGTTTTTTGTACCTGGGACTCTTTTTTTATATGTGTTTTGGTTTGTAGATATGTTGATTTGTATTGCATTTTGGATTTGTAATCCAAATACATGTCATGATCCCCTCCTCCAGGGGATCTTCCTAATCCCTTATCATATAAGTGATATCATATGGTTTTTGTCATTTCATTCTGACTTACTTTGCTTAGTATGATAATTTCTAGGTCTACCCATGTTACTGTAAATGGCATTATTTCATTCTCTTTCATGGCTGAGTAATATTCCATTGTATATACATACTGTATCTTCTTACACATTTATCTGTTGATGGACATTTAGGTGGATTCCATACCTTGCCTATTGTAAATAGTGCTGCTATTAACATAGGGGTACGTGTATCTTTTTGAATTATAGCTTTGTCTGCGTATATGCCAAAGAGTAGGATTGCTGGATCATGTGGCAACTCTACTGTATTTTTTTTGAGGAATCTCCATACTGTTTTGCATATTTTGGAAATTAAACCCTTTCTGGTTACATCCTTTGAAAATATTTTCTCCATCCTGTAGGTTGTTTTCATTTTGTTTATGGTTTCCTTTGGGTTTATTCCTGTGTGAGGAAGATTCGCCTGGAGAAAGGAATGGCTACCCATATCAGTATTTTTGTCTGGAAAATTCCAAGGACAGAAGAACCTAGCAGGCTATAGGGTCATATAGTCTATGGGGTAACAAAGAGTTGGATGTGACTAACACTTTTCTTTTTCTTTTTTTTTTTTTTTTTTGCTTTGCAAAAGCTTGTAATTTTAATTAGGTTTCATTTGTTTATCTTTTTTTTGGGGGGGGGTTTGTTAGTTTTTATTTCTATTACTTTGGGAAAATGACCTAAGAAAACATTGCTGCTGTTGTTCAGATACTCAGTCATGTACAACTCTTTGAGAGACCCCATTGACTATAGCATGCCAGGCTTCCTGGTCCTTCACTATCTTCAGGAGCTTGCTCAAACTCATCTGCATTTTGGTGATGTCATCCAACCATCTCATCCTCTGTTGTCCCCTCCTCCTCCTGCCTTAAATCTTTCCCGGCATTAGGGTCTTTTCCAGTGAGTCGGCTCTTCACATCAGGTTGCCAAGTTATTGGAGCTTCAGCTTCAGCATCAGTCCTTCCAATGAATATTCAGGGTTGATTTCCTTTAGGATGGGCTAGTTTGATTTCCTTTCAGTCCAAGGGATTCTCAAGGGTCTTCTCCAACACCACAGTTCGAAAGCATCAGTTCTTCAGTGCTCGGCCTTCTTTATGGTCCAATTCGCACATCCATACATGACTACTGGAAAAACCATAGCTTTGACTATATGGACCTTTATCAGCAAAGTAATGTCTCTGGTTTTTAATACACTGTCTAGGTTTGTCATAGCTTTTCTTCCAAGGAGCAAGCATCTTTTAATTTCATGACTGCAATCACCATCCACAGTGATTTTTGAGCCCAAGAAAATAAAAGTTATCACTGTTTCTCTTGGGTCCCCATCTATTTGACATGAAGTGATGGGACCAGATGCCATGATCTTTGTTTTTTTGGATCTTCGGTTTTAAGCCAGCTTTTCCACTCTCCTCTTTCACCATCATCAGAAGTCTCTTTAATTCCGCTTTATTTTCTGCCATCAGGGTGGTGTCATCTGCATATCTGAGGTTATTGATATTTCTTCTGGCAATCTTGATTCCAGCTTTGTGCTTCATCCAGCCTGGCATTTCACATGATGCACTCTGCATAGAAGTTAAATAAATAGGTTGACAGTATACAGCCTTGACGTACTCCTTTCCCAATTTGGAAACAGTCCATTGTTCCATGTCCGGTTCTAATGATTGCTTCTTGAGATGCATATAGGTTTCTCAGGAGTCAGGTAAGGTGGTCCGTTATTCTCGTATCTTTAATAATTTTCCCACAGTTTGTAGTGATCCACAAGATCAAAGGCTTTAGTGTAGTCAATGAAGCAGAAGTATATGTTTTTCTGGAATTGTCTTGCTTTATCGATGATCCGACAGATGTTGGCAATTTGATCTGTGGTTCCTCTGCCTTTTCTAAATCCAGCTTGTACATTTGGAAATTCTCAGTTCATGCAGTGTTGAAGCCTAGCTTGGAGGATTTTGAGCATTACCTTGCTGGCATGTGAAATGATAAAATGTTGGTACAATTTATACCAGAGAATATTTTGCCTATTATTTCTTCTAGGAGTTTTAGGGTATTATATCTATGTTTAAGATTTTAAGCATTTTGAGTTTATTTTTGTGTATTGTGTGAGGGTGTGTCTAACTTCATTGATTTACATATAGCTGTCCAACTTTTCCAGGACCATTTGCTGAATAAACTTAATGAATTATAGTAAAGCTGTACTGAAAGAAAACATTATGGCCTTAAATTCTTTTATTTAAGGTGGATACTGAAAATGTATGACTGTTCAATTTAAGAAATTAGAAAACCAGATGAGCCAAATGTTTCTACTTATTCAAATAAAAAGGAAGAGGATAGTAACTTAAACTTATAAATCACATTGTAATTTTAGTGGGCAGTGATTCTATTCTACTTCCTGGAATGCTGATATCATAGCTCAACCATTTTGGACCACGAGGACAAAATGTCACATCCTAAGGCTGATTGAACCATGAGCTGGAAGGTTCTGTGTGCTGAATTCCTTGTGGAGTCAGGCCTTACTGTACTCCATTCTCATGAATAAAAATTAAGTTTTATCCTATTTATGCCATACTTGTTTTAGACTTTCTATCATAGAATTATATTATTTTTTTAATTATGTGTGAGTATATGTATGTTTGTGGGTAGATAGGTAAAATATACTCATCAGAATTCCATAGTGATGAGGTGAGTTTTCCTTTTGAATATTCATATTTTGCTTCAATAATGAATATTAGTTCATTTATTAGAATCCAAAGTTGAAGGTTGATACTAAATTATAAAAATTTTGCAAATCATCTCAAAATATGGGCCTTTCCAATTTCTTTAAAACCTGTGAACTGTCCACTAGCTATGATTTCAATGTCAAAGACCTAAGAGCAGTTACATAACAAGATAGAATAAAATAATGAAACTGTGAGGGTATTTTCGATGTTTATTAAAATTCTCACTTACTAATGAACTCAATCCTTCTAAAATCTTCTAAATAATCTAAAATCCCATAGTGCTATTTGGACACTGTGCTTTCTTTAAGCAGTCTGACAGATGAGGTCACTATTGAAACTATATGCTGAAATTCAGTGTTAAAATAGGGGATATATTATTTTTCCTAAGGAAAGCCACTGAATACCACATCAGTATTAACAGAATATCTAGAATTCAAAAGCTTTGCTATATTGATGTTTATAAATATTTTAAAAATGTTTATAAAATTTCATATTTGGAGAAAGTTTGCTTTTTCTCAATAGTAAAATTTACGACTAAATATATTCAGCACTATTACAAACCTGCTTGAAAATTCCTGCACAAAACTGACATTCAACCATGTTCTAACAGTTCAGATACTGGCAAGGTCTACAAAGATGCCAATGAAAAATATATATAGTGCATAATTTTCATTTCTTTGCTGTCAGGGTAACATGTGTGCTTCATATGCTTTAGTGAAGTCTAGCAGTACAAATGTGTCAAAAAATCATAAAAATTTGTCTTCTATGACTAACATCCAGGATTCAGGACCCTAGTATTTGGATATTTATCTCTAAGGAGGAAAAAAAGAGTTTATTCTTGGACAAATATATATATACACACACATACACACACACACATATAGATAGATAGATACACCTTATGTTTAACACATTTTCCCTACAGTATTTACTGAAACAATTTTAGCTGAAGTAGCCTTATTCCTTGTGTAGCTCCCCACCCCACATCCAATGTAATAGCCTGAAATTTAATGGGAGACTTCATGTGCAGGGATTTCAAAATTGGTATTGGAAGGGGGGAAAAGTGTATTAATTAAACCTCTAACTGTCAAAAGGAAATTATCTTCTACTAAATTTGCCTTATAAATTTACTGGGATGTTTTCCATGGGAGATAGATAAAATGAATTACTGTATTAGTCCCGATTATTTTATTGCAGGTAACAGAAACCATATCCAATTTAGCTTAAGTGAAAATTTAGTAACTCTGATAAAATGGAAGTTGAAAATGGGGGCTTGTATCAGTTAGAGTTGTACTGAAGCTCTGTTAATTTCTCCATGTCACTGTTCTGCTTTCTTCTTGCTTCTACTGGACTTCACAGTTCAGGCTCATATTCTCCATGTGGTGTGTGCATGCCAAGTTGCTTCAGTTGTATCCAACTCTTTGAGACTCTATGGTCTGTAGCTTGCCAGGCTTCTCTGTCCACGGGATTCTCCAGGCAGGAACACTGGAATGGGTTACCATGCTCTCCTCCTGGGGATCTTCTCAACCCAAGGGTCAAACCTGCATCTCTTATGTCTCCTGCATTGGCAGGTGGGTTCTTTACCGCTAGCACCACCTGGGAAGCCCTCTCCCAGGTAAGAAATTGCTATGACTATAAAATACCATCACACTCAGAAGTGTAATAGAAAGAGTTTACAACAAGAAAACAAGAAAAGATAAGATCTCATTTGTTTTCTGAATTATGAAGTCATCCACAATCATAATTTGTGGAGCGACTTCACTTTCACTTTTCTCTTTCATGCATTGGAGAAGGAAATGGCAACCCACTCCAGTGTTCTTGCTTGGAGAATCCAAGCCTGGTGGGGGGGTCTGGTGGGCTGCCGTCTGTGGGGTCGCACAGAGTTGGACACGACTGAAGCAACTTAGCATTAACATTAGCGTGTGATACCTCAGCAATTAGACCTCCCTCTAAAATTGGCAGAATGACACTGAAGACCTGAAATAACAGCTTACCAGACCACAATTCCCTCAAGAATAATTGATGTACTTTTTTTTTTTTTTTCAGTTTTGTGACTGAGTCCCACTTGTTCTCAAGGACTTCTGCTGAGGTTCAGACCTCCTACCAAATTCCCATATCTTCTATCTGTATTATTAAATTTATATTGGTAAATAAGTATTATATACACTGCAAACATAAAATTAAATATTATTGTTACCTACTTCTACTGCTTGTCAAAAATATTAACCTAGATAATCATCATATTAAAGTATTCATTTTGATATATGGCAAAACCTATACAATATTGTAAAGTTAAAAAATAAAATAAAATAAAATATATTAAAGTGTCAGTGTTGTTGTTGTTCAGTTGCTAAGTAATGTCCAACTCTTCACGACCCCACAGAGTGCAGCATGCCAGCTCCTCAATCCTCCACTACCTCCCAGAGTTTGCTCAAATTCATGCCCATTGAGTTTGTGTTGCTACCTGACCTTCTCATCCTCTTCTCCTTTTGCCTTCAGTCTTTCCCAGCATCAAGGTCTTTTTCAAGGACTTGACTCTTCACATGGGGTGGCCAAAGTATTGGAGCTCAGTCCTTCCAATGAATACTCTGGGTTAATTGGCTTTAAGATTGACTGATTTGATCTCCTTGCTTTCCAAAGGACTCTCAAGAGACTTCTCCAGCACCACAATTTGAAAGCATCAATTTTTTGGCCCTCAGCCTTATTTATGATGCTACTGGAAAAAACATAGCTTTGACTATATGACCTTTGTCTGCAAAGTGACATCTCTGCTTTTTTTTTTTTAATGTCTCTGCTTTTTAATATGCTGTCTGGGTTGTTATAGCTTTCCTTCTGAGAAGCAAGTGTCTTTTAATTTCATGGCTGCAGTCACCATCCACAGTGATGGTGGAATCCAATGAAATAAAATCTGTCACTGCTTCCACTTTGTCCCCTTCTCTTGCCATGAAGTGATGGGACCAGATGCCATGATCTTGGTTTTTTATGGGTTAAGACTTCTTTTATTCCTATTATTTGGTAAATTTGTCTGAATTCTTGCATCTCTTCTCCACTCTTTCTTTTTTGCTTTTACCTCTTCCAAATTTTGTCAAACGAACTATAGGTTGTTCTTCTTTTTTGATATAGATATTTTCCTTCCAGCTCATTGTGAAGCATACTTCTAAAAAATAAATACTATTTCACATCCCTGCTTTTTTATTTTTAGTATAGGATTCAGTCAATTCAGTTCAGTTCAGTCGCTCAGTCGTGTCCGACTCTTCACGACCCCATGAATCACAGCACGCCAGGCCTCCCTGTCCATCACCAACTCCCAGAGTTCACTCAGACTCACGTCCACTGAGTCAGTGATGCCACCCAGCCATCTCATCCTCTGTCGTCCCCTTCTCTTCCTGCCCCCAATCCCTCCTAGCGTCAGAGTCTTTTCCAATGAGTCAACTCTTCGCATGAGGTGACCAAAGTACTGGAGTTTCAGCTTTAACATCATTCCTTCCAAAGAACACCCAGGGCTGATCTCCTTCAGAATGGACTGGTAGGATCTCCTTGCAGTCCAAGGGACTCCTCTTCATAGGATTAAGATATGTTTATCTATAACAATATATGTCACCTGTAGTTAACATTAAAACACATTTAAATATGTGAGAAATATTTTAATTCCTGTATTTTAAAAATATGAATTCATATATTTTTTAAATAACTGAAAAAATCCAATAGGCCGTTTAAAGTTCTTCCAGTTTTTGTAATCGTAAGAGTGAATTTTGCATTATTGAATTAGTTCCTATGTTAAGCTAAATGTGGGGATATTTAAAACTGTTATGATAACAGGTGTTTGAAATTTTTAAACCAATACATAGGATAGGTATGGAGTGTACAAAGAGAACAGATTTGATAAGAGAGATGGCAAGAATGAATAAATACTAATTCTGTATTCAATTATCCCATTAGACTAGTGTTTCCAAAAGTGAGTTACCTGGAGACACTGTCAGAGTATAAGTTAAAGGTCACAAGATCAAAACTATTTTCACAATAATACTAAGATGTCATTTCCCTTCACCACTTCCTTCTCTGATTTGTCTCTAATGCAGTGTTCCAGAGACTACATGATATATGATGATATCATTGCTCTCATGACATAGAACATGTGCTTGTGTTCTCATGTTTTCTGAATTTTTCTAACATGGTAAATTTAAGGTATAAACGTGTGCATTTTCAGAGAGTAGCTCAGTTTCTCTTGAAGCTTGTTTTTTGATGTTACTAGTTGTTTTCGCTTATACCTCTTCTAATCTCTGCATCCTCTTGTCACTCAAAAAATCATAATTCTGAAATCTTGATGTTTTCCTTACATTCATATGTAAAACATAGTAAATAAGTGCAATTTGCTATTTAGCTTTGCATAATATAAAAATAACTTTTTCCTAAAAGTTTACTGAATTTTTAAGTTATCTACAACATTTATTTTGTAAATTTAAGGGATTTTATTTTAAAGAAAAGATTGCAGTACGTTCATTTTCTTTTTAAAAATGGATTATTTACATAGCACAAGGGAGGTGGAAGACTCGCCCAATCAACACTTAGCTGCATTGACAACCTCTAAAGATGCTGAAAGAGATGAAACTTAAATGCCAGAGAATTATCTGACTCACAAGAGAGGGAAAATGATTCAATAGAAATAGTGAAAACTATAAATAGGAAATAAAAGTATGATAAAAGGTGTACATTTGGGGGACTGTAGATGTCAATACTTTACCTTGTAGTGTCTCATGCAACAGAACATGTTTGAATAGTCACAGTGCCACAC
The DNA here is from genome assembly GCF_019923935.1 of Bubalus bubalis. Taxonomy (NCBI): domain Eukaryota; kingdom Metazoa; phylum Chordata; class Mammalia; order Artiodactyla; family Bovidae; genus Bubalus; species Bubalus bubalis. The sequence goes on from NC_059165.1 coordinate 18,667,108, forward strand.
AGATGTAACATTGAGACCAATCATTCACAACTGAAAGGAAAATATACTGTTTTAAATATGGATATGATAAGCTCTTGTTACATATTCTTATTAGAAATAAACCACAGAGGTTTATTATAATCTATTGAATCATATTTATTGGAGAAAATTAATACAACAGCTAAAAATCTAAAACAAGCCTTGAACAGTTGACATTATTGAATGTTTACTGGATGAAGAGTCGGTAAAAGAAATCACAGCAGTGCCATTTTCCAATGATTCAGTAACTCATTGAATTAAAGATTTATCAGCAAACCCATGAAGAATATTTATCAGCAATATCTCACTTGGAGAATAGTACCTACAAATGAATAAATCTCTAGTTGTGGCTGGACTCTGTTACCAATACCAACTAATCATCAAATATGATTTCTATGTAAATGTCTAATGAGCATAAAAGGTAAATAGTTGAAGTATTGAGTAACCTTTATGAATCTTATGATTTATCCCATCAAATGTGTTGATACGGGCACTGATAGTGCGAACAGGATGACAGGGAAAACTGGTAACTCAGTGTAAATCAAGGCAGTAGTAACAAGTATACTAAAACTGATTTCTTTATCAGTGGATGCTCACAGATAGAGAAATGCCTATGTTCCTTACCAATGGCCCCAATTAAGCACTAAAAATAATTTTGTTACATCTCAGCCTTTGAGTACAGATCTTTTATATCGCATTTGTGAAAATGGAAAGTAGACCAAGCACTTTGCTGCATACAAAGTTCAATAGGTATTTTGAAGAAAAGCTCTTGTGTGTGGTATGGGTGTTGTAGTAGATACATTTTTTATGAAACACGATTTTTATTTAAAAGAATGGTTGACAGAGGAGCTAGGCACACACGTGGAAGAATGGGTGTCCTACTTCTCAGGGAAAAGACAGACAGAAAAGGTCAGCTTGTTCAAAGCCACTTACATTTGCTGTCAGAGAGGACCAGATTTAATTTATAAAAATTTCTTCTTTCAGTGGTCTTATCACTAATGTTTTAGAATATTAGCAAATGAACAGTTGTTATGTGGACATTTTTTAAATGTCCATGATGCATGAACATATGCTCCTATTCAGCTATTTTGGATTCTCTATAAACAAGAAATATATTCTTCTGGATTAAAAATATTATACCAGAATGCTTTTAATAAACTCAGAATGGTCTGTGATTAATCACTTTGTTCAGTCTTCACACATGCAGGATTTATTTCCATCTCTGATTACAAAGAAAAAAAAAGACCCTTCTTTTCTCTGATTAAAGGAGTACGAAAGAAAAAAGAGAAAAACAGGAGGAGAGGATGAGTGGTGAGTTAAAGGACAGATTGAGTGTATGTATTTTAATCTGGCAGTTGTCTTGTATAATTTTTTTTTGCCAAAAGACTGCTAATTTCATACAAAAATTTAAATATTGTAGCAGTCACCCAACTTAAACATTTGGCAAATAGTTATCCTATTTTAAAAATGGAAAATATTTCTCAAGTGCTTCTGTTTTCAAAATACTGTCTCACGCTATTCTTTGTTTGCTTGATCGTTCTCTTGGAGAAAATTCTCTGAATTCGGGATGCTGTACGTATGCAGTTTCTTCTATCACATCTCTTTAAAACGACCTTGGTTACTCAGTTAACGAAAAGTCAGAGGGCCATTTGTTTTTCCATTTTCTCTCCTTTCTTCTTCCTCTTTTTTTTTTTTGTCTTTGATGGAGTATATCTACATCTTTTAAAATACATTCAAAGTACACTGAAAAGAAACATTACGTTGTTACATTCCTGGGGTATATTTTTAACAGGAAAACTTGAGAACAAAATTTTAAGTATTTTTTATTTGCTGCAATTTAAACAAAAACAAACCAAACTCCACTTTTCACAGGAACAGAGAAGCTCTCACTTTTAGATGTGAATCACTCCATGGGAAAATTTACTAGATTCACAAGGCTTCAGGCACCATAGTCTCAATCTTATGAGTGCCTTTTTTTATTTCGTTTGTCCTCATGCTGATATCAGACGGAATTTTTTTTTTAAGTAAAAACTGAAGCTAGAATGTTGTTGAAGTTACAGAATCTGCTCTATTCCACTTGACCACATTACTGTCAAACTCACATAGTTTCTTTTTTTTTTTTATGAGGATTAAATATCTTGGTTTTTTTTTTTTTTTTCATACATGATATTTTACATGTTTCAATGCCATTCTCCCAAATCTTCCCACCCTCTCCCTCTCCCACAGAGTCCATAAGACTGTTCTATACATCATAGTTTCTAAAATCTGTAACCAAAATTTCTTCTAGTATCTGTTCGTAGAGGTAACATGGACTAGCGTGTGTGTTTGAGATTTTCTGTTTAAATAAAGGCATATGTCTTCTAGTTTAGGAGTAAGGAAAATATTTATGTAAAATATTACCAGAAGTTGGATTTGTTATAACTGTAGACGTTAGGAAGAAGAGGTGATATAATAGGTTAACTACAGTATATAAAAAAGCAGTTAGGTATTTTGCCATTCTGAATATTATGCCTTTAACAAAATTCCACTCATCACTAAAATATACTATCCTTGACCAATTAACTCATTTATTAAGAGCACTAAATTAAGGCAATATGTTCACAGACTGTGCTAATAATATCAATTAGCCATTTCACCAGCACTCTTCAAAAGAATGGATTAGCTGAAATTCATCACCACTCTAGGACAGCTCATCGTAAATATCAACTGACCATAAATCTTTGAAAGAAAAATGACTGTATTATAATCTAATGTAGTCAGAAGTAGTTTTACTGTAAAGCAAGTGATGCTTATTTCAGCTTCAAGGACCCTCATTCTCATTTACCCTTTCAAGGCCACTGGAGAAAGCCTATAACACTGTCACTTGGTCATGCTATTTTGTAAAATTAGGTAGAACCTTTTCATTGTAATCAGTTAAGATTGTTGTCTTCTTTTACCCTGTCTCTCCATTAGAGTTGGCATTTAAGAATGAATATTTGGGATATTTTGCTAGGAAGATATTGAGATGTAGATGCATTTATTTTCAGTTTATGGACTTAAGTGGTTTGCAATCCCTTGTGTGTATAGGTAAGCCATTACTAATTATTCCAAATATCATGACCCAAAGGCATAGGGACCAGAGGTCATATGGACAAATTCTAGGCACCCAGTATCAAAAATACGTGCGTAGCAGAAGACCAAAAAAAAAAAAAAAAAAAAGTCTCACATGCACGTAGGGAAAATGTAGTCTCTAGAAAAATCCAAGAAGATCCCCTGGAGGAGGGCATGGCAACCCACTCCAGTGTTCTTGCCTGGAGAATTCCATGGACAGAAGAGCTTGACAAGTTACAGTCCATGTGGTCATAAAGATTCAGACATGACTGAAGTAACTTACTGCAGCACAGACAGAAAATTATTATAGATTGTACTACTCATACACAAAAGCATGTTGATCAAGTTCCTCTACAATGTGACGGCAATCCTAAAATTCATATTCCATTACCAATTAGCTGTCAAACTGAAATAAACTTTTCTGGCCTAGTAATAATAACAATAATAAAGTGATATATCAAACATTTCAAGGGAAAGTAGTAAACTTTTCCTCTATATTTCTGAAAAACATTATAAAATTGTTTTCCTATGAAAAAACTGTGTACAGCCAAATGATCTTTTAAAAGGCTTATAGAGATATACCCAGAACTTAATAATTATGTTTTTCTTTGAATCCTTCCTCGATTTTCAAAGCCAGATAGAGTAGGTAAATCCTTCTTATGTTTCTATATCTCTGACTTCCTTTCCTGTTTCATCTTTGTGTTTTCCTCCTCCATTACGTTCCACTGAAGGACTTCTCTGTTTCCTTTGGTTCCTTTAAGGATTCATGTGATTACATTGAACCTATGTGAAACCAGGGCCATCTCTCCATTTTACGGTCAGATGACTAGTAATCTTAATTATTTATATGCAAAGTGCCTTCCCAGCAGTACCTAGGTTAGTGTTTGAATAAGCTATCAATGAAAGTATTTGGGGGGGGGTGTCTCTTTAGAATTTTGCCTACCATTGTACTGATTTAATCCAAATTTCTGATTTTAAAATAGAGAAATTTAGGATAAGGAATGTTATCCAAGTACTTACGCAAAGCTTTGTTGCTGTATTAAAAGATAGAGGAGACTACATTTTTCTATTAGGACTGTTAGCTTATCTGCATAGGAAAGGATGGACAGAAGCTTATCTGATTTTCATAATAAGTTGCATCATAATTATGTTTCCCTCTAATCAATAACTTGAAATATTCCTACTCCAAGGCTTAATAAAGAATTCAAACTATCTGCAGTACTGCTTCTTCCAAAAATTTTGCACAGTACTACTGAAACCTGAAGGGTGGAGTAAGTATTGAGTTTTTCCTTTGTAGTGGTCAGCTTTTTTTTTTTTTAAGAGCGCCATAGTAAATAGTTTAGACTTTGGGAACATATGCTTTCTGTCACAACCATTCACCTATGCCACTTATAATGAAAAGAGGGGTAGACCATAGGTAAATGAGTGGATGTGAATATATTTCAATCAAATTTTGTTTACAGATTTGGTCCATGGTGAGAAATGGAAGCTGCTTAGTTTGCAAACTCCTGGTGTGACGACTTGAGTTCCGTATCTCCGTGCTGAACTCTCATGATCATCCCAGCCACTTTATTTCCCATCTGGCACTCAGAGTGTGCCTCTCATGTATAGAGTACATTTTATGCTATGCCCTCGATGTTGATATTTGATTTTTAAAATATATATAGGCATGTTTTACAAACTGCTATACTTTATTAAAGCTCTTCTTGGGTCAGTACACAAAACTGTGTCAGTAGTGTTTGGGTTCCCCCCCCCCTTATGCTGAATTAGTATGCTTCATTTTATCAGAAAATTAAAATTACGCATCCCATCACGTCCCTTTTTGACTTGGCTTATAGGAAATATGGATTTATAATAAATACTCACTTCTATCCTTATATATGTAAGCTTTAGGGCACATTTATTTTACCTTAATTTTGTAAACTTTTGGACTTACAGTATGTATGATTTTAGTTGCAGTCTTCCTAAAATCCTACACATGAATATATAACAGTGGACTTGGGATTAAAATTATGGTTTATTATTAGTCTTCCTCAAATACAAATATTTGCACTCACATTTTATTAACTTCAATTCATTCTGTGCATTCCCTATATACATTGTCTATTGATGGAATCGGTCGTTTATGTATTTAAATTTCCACACAGAGTAAAGTCTATGTCAGTGTAGTTCTCTCTTTTTTGATATTGATTTATATTTATCGAGATTTCTTGAACTTGGATCTATTGACACGCTTTGAACTAGAAATTTGTGTGGAGAGAGGCTGTCTTCCGTATTGTAGCCTGTTTACCAGCATCTCTGGCCTCTGCCCACTAGATGCCAGTAGCACTCCTGCCAAGATGAGACGACCAAAAGAGCTCCAGGCATTGCAGAAGGTCCTCTGGGAATACGTGTGTTAGGGTAGGGGGCACTGGCGGAGAACCATGATTTATTCAGAAATTGTACAAATTATGAATTAACAAACTGATGAATTTTCATGATGTGAGCACACCCGTATAATGAACAAATTGATCAAGAAATAAAATAACCACCCGCCTCCCCCAAAGCTCCCTCTTGCTTTCTCCCTACATATACTTCCTCACAAAGTAAATATCTTTATGATTTTTAAGACCACAGATTGGTTTTCTTCTTTTGAATTGTGTATAAATGGAATAACACAGAAAGCCCTTTGTGGGTTTCAGTCAATATTACTCTTATGAGATTCATTCATATGGCACATAGCAATAGTTTTCATGTTATTGCCAAATGCTGTAATTTACTTGTACATTTTACTGACAAAGGACAGTGGTTTTCAAGGCTTTATTTGTGGAAATGTTTTAATTTAACTTTTGGGTCACTTTTTCAGATTGGTTTTTAAGGAATTTGTCTACTTTCTGTTATTTTCCAAGTGTGTTGGCATACTTTCGTTCACAATATTATCTCGTTTGCACTCTATTTGTTGTAGAATCTATAATTATCTCTTTTATTTTATTCCTGGTATTGACACATTGTGCCATCATCCTTTCTTGAACATCTGTGGCAAGGGTTATCACTTTATTACTCTTTAAAAATCAACTTCTATTTTTGAAACCCTCTAATATGTATTTATTATCTGTATTATTCATTTCTTTTCTGATCTTACTATTTCCTTTTAATTTTGAGTTTATTTTGCTCATCTTTTCCAAATTTCATGTGGCTTTTTGTCTTTCTTATATAACACACATGACTTTTAGCCTTTTAAAAATGTTTTTCTATTACACAGTTTAAGGATTATAGGTTTCTGCTTGACTAGCTTTAGTTGTATCCTATAATTTGTTATCTAATATTTTATTATAATTCAGAGTACTTTATATTTCTGTTATGATTTATTCTCTAACCATATGGTCATTCAATATGTTTCCAAACATAGGATGATATACTCTTTTGGTTAATTGTGATCACTTTAATTTCCCTGCAGTGAAAGTCATAGCTGATCAATTTCCTTTTCATAGCTTCTTTATCTTATTGGAAATTTTTATCTTTTTTATCAATTATTGAAAGAAAAATTCTGCCACTTTCATTATAGACTAATTTATTAATCTTTAGTTCTGACACTTTTTGTTTTCTAGAATTTTTAGCTCTGTTCTTCAGTGTATATGCAATTGTCTATACCTAGTGACTTAATATGTTAATCATTACAAAATTACTCTTTAAACCTAGTGATACTCCTTTTCAGTAGTCTTCTTCTGACATTAATGCATCAGCAACCATTTCTCTTGACTTGCGTATCTTTTTCTTTTTTCTTGCCAGCTTTATTTTAATGTACTTTTGTCCTATTTGGCAGAGATCTCTTTAAATAGCATGCAATCAGAATCTCTATTTTAATTGTTTTAAAATTTTTGTTTTTTAACTGGAATATTTAGCCTAAAATGTAATTGTGTATATTTCAGAGATCAAACCCATGTCTGTTATGTCTTCTGCACTGGCAGGAAGATTCTTTGCCACTAGCACAATCTGGGAAGCCCAAAATACTTGATCCTATGTCTATAATCTTACTATAGGCATATCTTGGAAAAGGCCATGGCACCCCACTCCAGTACTCTTGCCTGGAAAATCCCATGGATGGAGGAGCCTGGTAGGCTGCAGTCCATGGGGTCGCTAAGAGTCAGACACGACTGAGCGACCTCACTTTTGACTTTTCACTTTCATGCACTGGAGAAGGAAATGGCAACCTATTCCAGTGTTCTTGCCTTGAGAATCCCAGGGATGGGGAAGCCTGGTGGGCTGCCATCTCTGGGGTTGCACAGAATCGGACACGACTGAAGTGACTTAGCAGCAGTAGCAGCATAGGCATATCTCATTTTATTGACTTCACTTTAATGCACTTTGCAGATACTGTTGTTATTGTTCAGTTGCTAAGTCATGTCCGACTCTTTGTGAAATATTAGATTTTATAATATTTGCGGATATCACAATTTTGCAAATGGAAGGTGTGTGGCAATCCCACATTGAGGAAACATCTTGCTGTCATTTTTCTAACAACATTTTCTCACTTCATGTTTTTGCATCACATTTTGGTGGTTCTCACAAAATGTCAAACTTTTCATTATTATTGTATTTGTTATGGTGACCTGCAATCAGTGATTTTTGATGTTGCTATTATAATTGTTTTGAAACTGCATTAACTGTGGCGATACATGATAGCAAACTTAATTGATAAGTGTTGTGTGTGTTCTGAGTGCTCCAGCAACGCACTGTTCCCATCTCTCTACCTTTCTTTGGGTCTTCTTACTGCCTGAGACAAAACAATATTGAAATTATGCCAGTTAATAACCCTACAAAGACCTCAAGTGAAAGGAAGAGTTGCACATATCTCACTTTAAATCAAAAGCTAAAAATGATTAAACTAAGTGAGAAAGACGTGTTGAAAGCTAAAATAGGGCAAAAGCTATATCTCTTTGCCAAACAGCCCAAGTGGTGAATGCAAAGGAAAAGTGCTTGAAGGAAGTTAAAAGTCCAATTAGAGTGAACACATGGATCATAAGAAATTGAAACAGCCTTATTACTGATATGGGGAAAGTTGCAGTGATCAGGAGAGAAGGTCAAACCAGCCACAATTCCTTAAGCCAAAGCCTAATCTAGGGGAGCACCCTTACTGTCTTCAAAGGTTGTAAATATTACAAAGGTTGCAAAAGATGAGGAAGCTGCAGAAAAAAAGTTTGAAGACAGCAGAGGTCAGTTCATGAGACAGAAGGAAAGAAGCTCTCTACATATAAGTTCAAGGTGAAGTAGCAAATACTGAGGTAGGAGCTGCTGTGTTATTTAAAAGATCTAGCTGATAAAATTAATGAAGGTGGTTGTACTCAACAACAGATCTTCCATGTAGAGGAAATGGCCTTCTATTGGAAGAATATGCCATCTAGGAATTTCATAGCTAGAAAGAAGTCTTTTCCTGGCTTCACATCTTCAAAGGATTGACATGACACTGTTAGGAGTTAATGTAGTTGATGACCTTAACTTGAATCCAATTTATAATTATGTTCATTTGCCATTATGAAGATTCTAGTAGCCTTAAGAATTATGCTAAATCTACTTTATTTGTGCTATCAGTATGGTGAACAAAGCCTGGATGACAGTAAATCTGTTTACAACATGGTTTACTAAATATTTTAAGCCCAATGTGGAAACCTAAATTTCAGAAAAAAAGAAAGATTCTTTTCAAAATATTATTTCCTACTGACAATATACCCAGTCACCCAAGAACTCTAACAACTGTACAGCAACATTCATATTGTTTTCATACCTGCTAGCATAGCATCTATTCTGCAGCCTATGAATCAAGGAGTAATTCTAACTTCCAGGCCATTATTTAAGAAACACATTTCATAAGGCTACAGCTACCATAGATAGTGATTCCTTTGATGGACCTGAGAAAAGTAAATTTAAGACCTTCTGGAAAGGATTCACCATTTTAGGTGCCATTAAGAATATTCATGATTCACGGGAGGAGGTCAAAATATTAACATTAACAGGGATTAGAAAGGAGTTCCAACCTTCATGGATGACTATGAGGGGTTCAAGACTTTGGTGGAGGAAGTAACTGCAAATATGGGGGAATAGCAAAAGAACTAGAATTCAAAGTGAAACTTGAAGAGGGAACTGAATTGCTGCAATCTTAAGATAAAATTTTAACAGATAGGTAGTTGATTCTTACAAATGAGAAAAGAAAGTAGTTTCTTGAGATGGAATCTACTCCTGGCCAAAAATGCTTTGAAGATGTTTGAAATGTCAACAAAGGGTTTAAAATATTACCCAAAGTTCCTTACTAAAGCAGCAGCAGGATTTTAGAGGATTGGTTCCAATTTTGAAACAAGTTCCACTGAAGGTAAAATGCTATCCAACAGCATTGCATGCTACAGAGAAATAGTTCATGAAGGTAAAATAGGAATGTCCCGGATGGCAGCGTATGAAGACCATCAGCTTACCTCTTTTCATGAGAACAGCAAAACTACAAATATTTACAAAGACATTATTGATGTGAAAGACCAGAGCAATAGCAGAAAGACCTTTTACAACTAAAGATGTAAAGAAGTAACCACAAGATAGGTAAGAGGGGTGACCCACAAACAGGAGAAACAGGAAGATAATTACTAGAGCTTCTCCCCAAGGAACAAGTGGTTGAAGTCTTGCACTGGGCTTCCTAGCCTGAGAATCCTGCCCAGAGAAGAATCACTGGCTCTGAAGGAGGCCAACAGGGCTTACTTTTTGAGAGAGCCAGAGGGCTATGGCAAATAGAGACTCCATTAATAAAGGGCACACACAACACTTCACATGCTCTGGGATCAAAGCAGAAGCAGTCATTTGAAAAAGCCTGGGAAAAACACACATGCTGATCTTGAAGAGCCTTGTGGACAAAAGGCAATTGGGGTTTGCCATGGGAATACAGACACTAGCATCAAAGCTATTTTGAGGAATTTTTGTTCTACCACATAACACTGATGCCGACAAGTGCTATTTTAGAATCCTCCCTGTAGCTCCGCTGGTGGTGCAGTTGGTAAAGAATCCGCCTGCAATATGGGAGACCTGGGTTTAATCCCTGTGTTGGAAAGATACCCTGGAGGAGGGCGTGGCAACCCACTTCAGTATTCTTTTTTTTTTTAATTAATTTTTTTAATTGAAGGATAATTGCTTTACAGAATTTTGTTGTTTTCTGCCTGGAGAATCCTCATGGACAGAGGAGCCTAGCAGGCTGCAGTCCATGGGGTTGTAAAGAGTCAGACAACACTGAGTGACTAAGCACAGCACACAGCTTAGTTGCATCAAGAATCAGCTCCACCAGGCAGACTGTCAGCACCAGTACTGGAGAACCTCAGGCCGAGCAACAAGCTAGGAGGAGACATAGCCCCACTCTCCAGCAGGTCTATTGCTCAAAACCACAGGAGGCTAGAGCCACCCTACGATCTGGCCCTGTCCAGCAGAGAATCTAGAACCTGGCCCCATACATCAGTGCACCAGCTCTAGTCTCTGGATCTCTAGGGTCCTGCAGCAAAGACCTAGGACCTGACTCAGCTCACCAATAGCTGACCACTAGCCCTGGAACTAGCCCACCAGTGTGTACGTACCATCCTTAACACACCATGGGCCTATACCCTGCCTACAAACAGGCCAAAACATAAATCTGAGACCCTGAGGGCCCTGCAACCAGAAATCCTAAGACCCAGCTTTGCCTACCAGTGATCTGGTAGTAGCTCTGGGGCTAGTCTTACCCATGAGTGGGTAGGCACCCGCCCCAAGAAATCTTGGATCCTGGTACTACCCACAAGCAGACCAAAACACCAACTGTGGATCCCACAGGTAGGACATATACCTCAGATGAGCAGAGGGTAGTGTGCTACTGAGAGGCATAGAGCATCAGCTACAAAAGGCCACTTCTTCAAGATCAGGAAACATAACCAGCCTACAAAATACATAGAAACAAAAATAGGAAATTAGGTAAAATGTGAGGACAGAGGAACATGAAAATGAAAAAATAAGATAAAACCCCAGAAGAAGAAGGAAGTAAAGTAGGGCTAGACAATCTGCTCAATAAATAGTTTAAGATAGTGATCATGAAGAACAAGAAATGAATACAATGAGAAGATTAACAAAGAGTTCAGTTCAGTTCAGTCACTCAGTCATGTCCGACTCTTTGCGACCCCATGAATCGCAGCACGCCAGGCCTCCCTGTCCATCACCAACTCCCAGAGTTCACTCAGACTCATATCCATCGAGTCAGTGATGCCATCTAGCCATCTCATCCTCTGTGGTCCCCTTCTCCTGCCCCCAATCTCTCCCAGCATCAGGGTCTTTTCCAATGAGTCAACTCCTCCCATGAGGTGCCCAAAGTACTGGAGCTTCAGCTTTAGCATCATTCCTTCCAAAGAACACCCAGGGCTGATCTCCCCTAGAATGGACTGGTTGGATCTCCTTGCAGTCCAAGGGACTCTCAAGAGTCTTCTCTAACACCACAGTTCAAAAGCACCAATTCTTGGGTGCTCAGCCTTCTTCACAGTCCAACTCTGGCATCCATACATGACCACTGGGCTCCAAAATCACTGCAGATGGTTACTGCAGCCATGAAATTAAAAGACGCTTACTCCTTGGAAGAAAAGTTATGACCAACCTAGATAGCATATTGAAAAGCAGAGACATTATTGGCCAACAAAGAGTTAGAAGATGTAAAAAAAAAAAAAAAGCAAACAGATTAAGGAGAACTGAAGTAAAAAATACAGCAAAGGAATCAACAGTAGATTAAATGATACAGAGGAACTGCTTAGAAAGCTGGAAGGCATAGTAATGAAAATCACTGAATAGAAAAAGGAAAAAAAGTAAAAAGAAAAATTGTGGACAGTTTAAGAGGCCTAAGACAAGATCAGACATACTACCATTTGCATTACAGCACTCTGAGAAGGAGAATAGAGAGAGAAAGGTCTAGGGAACATATTTGAAGACATAATAGCTGAAAACTCCCCTAACCTGGGAAACAAACATCCAGGTACAGAAAGCACAGAGAATCCCAAACACATTCAAATGAAAGAGGATCACACCAAGACACATTATAATTAAAGTGGCAAAACATGCTGCTGCTGCTAAGTCACTTCAGTTGTGTCCAGCTCTGTGCGACCCCATAGACAGCAGCCCACCAGGCTTCCCAGTCCCTGGGATTCTCCAGGCAAGAACACTGGAGTGGGTTGCCATTTCCTTCTCCAATGCATGAAAGTGAAAAGTGAAAGTGAAGTCGCTCAGTCGTGTCTGACTCTGTGCGACCCCATGGACTACAGCCTACCAGGGTCCTCCGTCCATGGGATTTTCCAGGCAAGAGTACTGGAGTGGGGTGCCATTGCCTCCTCCATGAGAGAATATTAAAAGCGGTAAGGGAAAAGCAATAAGTTACATATAAGTGAACTCCCATAAGGCTATCACCTGGCTTTTAAGCAGAAATTCTGCAGTCCATATGGGAGTGGCACAATGGATTTAAAGTGATGAAAGAAAAAACCTATTACCAAGAATGCTGTACCCAGCAAGGCTCTCATTTATATCTGATGAAAAGATCAAAAGCTTTACAGATAGGTAAAGCTAAAAGAGTTTGGCACCAGCAAAGCAGTTTTAAGAAAAAAGTTAAAGGGACTTCTCTAAGTGAAAAAGCAAAGGTAATGACTATAAACATTTTTTTTTTAAAAAAAGCTAATTGGTAAAGACAAATATACAGTAAATATAGGAAATCAACCACATAAAAAGTTAGTAAGAAGGTTAAAATACTAAAGCCACATTTAATCATCGTGGTCATGGAAGTCCTAACCACAATAATCAAACAAAAAAAAGAAACAAGAGGAGTCAAAATTAGAGAGGAAGAAGTAAAACGGTCACTGTTTTCAGGTAATATGATAGTGTACATAGAAAATCCTCAAGATGTCTACTCACTACAAGAGATCATCAATAAATTTGACAAAGTTGCAGGATACAAAATTACTATACATGAATCCATTGCATTTCTATACACTAACAATGAGCTGTCAGAAAGAAAAATTAAGAAAACAATTCCATTTACAATCACATCAAAAAGAAAAAAATACCAAGGAGGAGGAGAAGGGGACGACAGAGGATGAGATGGCTGGATGGCATCACTGACTCAATGGACGTGAGTCTGGGTGAACTCCGGGAGTTGGTGATGGTCAGGGAGGCCTGGCCTGCTGCGATTGATGGGGTTGCAAAGAGTCGGACACGACCGAGCGACTGAACTGAACTGAAATCTAATTAAGGAAGTAAAAGTTTTGTACTTTTAGAAAAGTACTTAGAAAAGTATGAGACAACAATGAAGATATTGAGGACAATACAGATGGAAAGCTATACTATGTTCATGGGTTAGAATAATTTTGTTAAAATAAACATAGCACCCAGAGTGTTCTACAGATTAAATGCAATCCCTATCAAAATACCAATGGTGTTTTTCACAGAACTAGAACAAATAATTTCAACATTTCTATGATAAACATACACACAAACACAATAGTAAAAATAATCTTGAAAAAGAATAAAGCTGCATAACCATGTTTTATTAAGGATTATTTTCCTTCTGCTTGGTGATCACCGCTGAGTATCTCGTATAGTTTGATTTTCTGGTCACAAATTTTTCCCAATTTTTGTTTGTTTGTTAATATATTTGCTTTCATGTATAAAGGATAGTGTAGCTACGTACAAAATTCTAGGTTGGCAGCTATTTTTCCCTTAGTACTTTGATTATGACATTCTTTTGCCTTCTGCCATGCATCATTTCTATTAAGTCACCTAGGTATTAATCTTACTGCCCCTTAAAATTTACATGTCTTTTTCTCTCCAGGATTTTAACTCCTTAAATCATTTATTACCTAAACAACTCCAAAGTACAATTTTGTCTCTCTAGCCCCTTGAGATTATAAAAAGACCCATCAGTTTTTTCTGCCTCTTTGTTTTAGTCACCTGGATGGATTATTTGTCTCTTGCCCATCACCAAAAATAATAATAGTAATAATTAATTAATTAATTAATTGAAAATAAAGCAAAGATTCCAGGGGGAAAGCTATCATCAAAAGGTCAGTTCTTCTTCTGTGGTTCCTTCTCTCTGGATTAAAGGATCCTTCAGTACTGATCCTTCAGTGGTTTTCAGATATATTTTAATTTCTTGATTTGGATTTTTAGTTATACTGGTAGAAGTATTTATTTTCTTCAACATTCATAATACCCCAAATTTTTGTAAAAATAATTATTATAGGTTGAAAAAAATGGAAACATTTCTTTGTAATGTTCCTGATGGGAAATTAAGTTGTTCTACATTGCTCTATATTGTGTTGCTGTCGTATCTCTATGTACTTTCCAGTGTCTTCAAATTTACGGGATGATGAAGTGTATATTACATATATCCTCTCTAAACTTCTTTAGAAGTACCACTTACAATTTTCATTTTCAGCCCAGTAGCCAGAACTAGGCACGTGATCCCTTGACACCTGAAAGGAGGGTAGAAAATGAAAGGCAGTGCACAGAATACTTCGTGAGAATTGGCATATTCTGTAGTAATCATCTAAAATATAGCAGTTTAGAACTAAAAAAAAACTACATTGAACACATTCAGAAGAGAGATTATAATAAGTATAAGGACTTTATAATCAATAAAAGTGATAATTCTAATGGGTCAGATAAAACATCATGATAAATCTGTGTGCTCATTTAATTTCAGAGGAAATATTATTATCAAACATAAGAACCTAAGAATATGTTCAAATATTAATTCTCTAAGATGCTGTTGCTCAGAAATGTAGATTGAGCATCTACAAACTATTGTATCCATAGAAACTGGATTTAAGTAGCAGTAAGTATTAATAGTTTTGGGGGATTCCTAGGTGGACTTTCCTGATAGCTCAGTTGGTAAAGAATCTGCCAGCAATGCAGGAGACCCTTGGTTCAATTCCTGGATCTGGAAGATCCTCTGCAGAAGGGATAGGCTACCCACGCCAGTACTCCTGGACTTCCATTGTGGCTCAGCTGGTAAAGAATCTGCCTGCAATATGGGAGACCTAGGTTCAATCCCCAGAGAAGGCAATGGCACCCCACTCCAGTACTCTTGCCTGGAAAATCCCATGGACGGAGGACCCTGGTAGGCTGTAGTCCATGGGGTCGCACAGAGTCAGACACGACTGAGCGACTTCACTTTCACTTTTCATTTTCATGCATTGGAGAAGGAAATGGCAACCCACCCCAGTGTTCTTGCCTGGAGAATCCCAGGGACGGGGGAGCCTGGTTGGCTGCCATCTATGGGGTCGCACAGAGTCAGACACGACTGAAGTGACTTAGCAGTAGCAGCAGCAGCAGGTTCAATCCCTGGGTTTGGAAGATTCCCTGGAGGAGGGCATGGCAACCCACTCCAGTATTCTTGCCTAGAAAATTCCATGGACAGAGGAGCCTGGAGGGCTACAGTCCACAGGGTTGCAAAGAGTCAGATATGACCATGAACAGGGAGGGAGGATTTTTAAGGAGAGTAAAAGTGTGAATTGAAAGAATGGCATGGAGTTAATGATAGTCTTCAAAGTGACCTTAAGAAAAACAATTTGGAAAACCACTAGTCTAATGGAATACAAATTAAAAAGTTTAAAAAGCCAATATAGAAATAATTTTTTTTGACATTTCATATGACATGAACTTCAGGAGCTGTAAAGTAGTTAAAACATGCCATTCAGTGACAGATACCAACAAATGTTTCAAAGAGAATATGACTGTAATGAATACAATCATTCATATGCTGTAGTTCTTTCTTCATAAATGAAGACAATTCTTAATTGTTAATAGATAGCACGTGTTGCTTTTTTTCATATGTTGGAAATAATCTTTACTAATTTATTCATATTAGCACCATACAGTCCCCATTATTGTCAAAATACATTTCCAACCTAACTTTGGTTCAGGGAAGTTCATTTTGAATTGCAATACGACAAAATTATCCATATAGGGATAAAATATATAATCTTTGTTATATTAACATGACATTATCACTTACAGTCACTTGCTTCTATTTTTTTATTATTATTATTATTATGGTTAGCTGTATTCTTACCACTTAGCAAAGGGATGGGATACATAACATTCTAGAACTTCTCCCAAAGTCCTTCAGTGTGAATATATTTAAGTCATACATTGATCTTTTCTGAGTGAATCATATTATAGAGATCATTTAACTTAAAATCATTTATCTGTTACATCTCACTTTCTATTAGGTAGATAAAGAACTTTAATTACAATCACATAAGTTGATTGGAATAATATTGCTTCCTTTCAAGGGTGTGTTAAAAATGATGTCCTTAGAAAATTTCTGAAAAACTTATGTACAGACCGATTATTTATCAAATATGTGTGCATAACATACATGGGTTTTCCTGGTGGCTCAGTGGTAAAGAGTCACCTGCTAATACAGCAGCTGTGGGTTTGATCCTGGGTCTGAAAGATCCCTTGAAGAAAGAAATGGCAACCCACTCCAGTATTCTTGCCTGGAAAATCCCATGGACAGAAGGAAACTGGCAGGCTACAGACTATGGGGTCACAAAAAGTCAGACATGACTTAGGGACTAAACAACAGTGATAGATGCATGTATGTAGCCAAGAGTAAGCATACTTGTCCTTGAAATAGAGGTATTAGATAAATAGAGGTAATAAATTTGGGAATTCTTGTTTACTAAGAAAGTTGTTCGGAGAAGGCAATGGCACCCCACTCCAGTCCTCTTGCCTGGAAAATCCCATGGACAGAGGAGCCTGGTAGGCTGCAGTCCATGGGGTCGCTAAGAGTCGGACACGACTGAATGACTTCCTTTTCACTTTTCACTCTCATGCATTGGAGAAGGCAATGGCAACCCACTCCAGTGTTCTTGCCTGGAGAATCCCAGGGACGGGGGAGCCTGGTGGGCTGCCGTCTATGGGGTCGCACAGAGTCGGACACGACTGAAGTGACTTAGCAGCAGCAGCAAGAAAGTTGTTGAATAACAATTTCTTTGCAAGGTCTATGTGCTACTTGCACATACGTGTACACATAAATGTTTTCAACCCTCAAAGCAAATCTACAAATGCAAAAGATAAAATGGTATGAAAACTTTCTTATATACCATTTTATGAAAACTGAAAATCTTTTTAGAACTCATGGGAATAAATCTCTTGTTAAGCATGAGATTGGCACCATAAAATGTAAAGGGATGATCAGGGTCATAATTGAAAGTGCAATAAAAGTGACATGCCATTTTTTATGCCATATTATCGGATTCTTAAATACCCCTACTCCCACAAAAACATAAAACTCACTTAGTTCAGAATGTTCTACCATTTCTTAATTGTTACTCTGGTCACATTTCCCGCCTTCAATCCTATTCTTTGAATCTTTAACAACAAAAAAAATAAAAAACCTGCTGAACACTAATTATTTAACCTTGCCTCCTACCTACTTTCCCTCTTTATTCTGAGGTTTCTTAAGGGCTATAATGAGCTGTCCCCACACAAACAGGCCAAATTAGTGGATAATTACTGCTGGGCCTGTGAAGGTTCTCACTCCTCCTTCCTTACAGTTTCACAACATTACCAGAATGGTCTGTCGCCTCCCTACCAATTAGGAACAATTACTACTTTATAACATTAGTGGTGGCAGGCTTATTATGTTCAGGGATATGTAAAAGTAAGGTGGGGGCAGGGGGAGAAATGCAAGGCCACGAAGGGTCAGGGCTATATGAGGAGCTTCAGCAGTTTATATTCATCATTTTAATTTCATTTCTTCAGGAAAGCAGCTGCAAAGATTTATACTAACTCTATTAGATGAAAGGGAACATCATATACGTCCAAGGTTGTGGTTTTCACCTTTTACACAGGATAATATCTCATTCTGACGACTTTAGTTTTCAAAATAATGGAAATGGCTCTGGTTCATTCTTGGGAGGAATAGCAACTTTTCTGTTTTTGGTTTCATGTAAATACTTTTTGTTGTTTGTTTTGTGTGGAGTATATTTCTGGATTTAGTTTCTTAGGTGATCTTGAGATAACCCTGCAAAAGGAGGCTCTGTGGCCCAGAAAAGTATTAAAACTTTCCCTTCAAATCTGTGTTTAGAGTTTGCTGTGCTTAGTCACTCAGTCATGTCCAACTCTTTGTGACCCCATGATCTGTAACACACCAGGATCCTCTGTCTATGGGGATTCTCCAGGCAAGAATACTGGAGTGGGTTGCCATGCCCTCTTCCAGGGGATCTTCCCAACCCAGGGATCGAACCCAGGTCTCCCACATTGCAGGCAGATTCTTTACCAGCTGACCTGCCAGAGAAGCACATTTAAACACAGTTTAGGTCAAGATAAATTTATATCAAATATTCAGAATGAAACACTGAAGGCTTTTAAGTCCAGTATATGTGCAGTTAACTTTTCTATTTCTAGGAGGGATGATGCATAAAAGACTGAGCTACTTTAAAGTTTTCTGTTCTCAAATTCTTTTTTTCTAATGCTAGCAAGAAAGTCTTACTTGACAATGTGTAGGGATACTTTCTTTCATTCAGGGTATATTCTATGAATTCAATAAAGTGTAATATATTTTAATGAATGTGGCCTTACTGTCCCTTTTTGGTGCTTGATTCCTTACAAGGCTCTTACTCTATGGCCACAGATCATGAACCTAACTTTCCTTTGAATGGCATCTTAATTAGACTACCTCATTTATGTTTTAAAACATATGTTAACAAAGGAGACATTAAGGCATTTTTATGGCAATGGAGAAGTAGCAGTACAACTTTAACATGATTTAGAAGTAAAACAACAAATTTTCTAGACTTTATTGAGAGGAAAGTTTTTTCAGGTGGAATCAGTGGTGTCAGGAATGAGGATAGATGATGACGATGGTAATGATGGTGATGATGATTTTAGACTAAGGAGACTGGTTGTCACATATGGGATCATCATTTTAGCCTGACTGATGAGAATGAAAAATGCATTTCAGAGAGTTAAAAAAGAAAGGATTAGACCAAAGAATGTGAAACTTGAGGCTGTGGACCACACATGTGAGAAATTTAATAAATAGAAGGGAGATAAAAGCTAAAATATTAAAATAAATTTGTAGGATGTGGTTTTTATATGGAAAAGAGAGAAAAGAATAATGAAAGTATGGAATATAAAGCATGGATTACCTTCCAAAATTTGGAGGAAAAATTTTTCTTTTTAACTAAAAATTTAACTTTTTCTTATTGGCTAAGAAGTCATAGAAAATGAAAATCAAAATAAAAGTGTAGTGAAATAAAGGGACACATATTGAGTGAAGTCTTTCTTTTCAGTAAATTAGGAAGCAAAGATTATCTCATTAAGAAAATTGCCTCAGATAGTCCTTAGGAAAAAAAAAATGGCATAAAGCATTTAGCCTTGGCTGAAAAACACCTCAAAAAATGTTGAGATCTGTTTGCAACTAATACAAAATTCAGTTGTTCAATAACAAGATCACAGAAAATATTATGTTAGCAAGTAGTCAGATTAATTTCATCTCTCAGGTTATCAGCAGATAACCATGATAACAATACTGTCTCTCTAAATAGAAGCAAAGCTGATCAATTCAAATATGCATTATGAAGTAGTTGCTGAACTTTATGCTGTATCAAATAATTCAATTATGATGAATACAAAAAAATTATGAATTTTAAAAAGAAGTACCATAAGATTTATTTTATGAGACAGAGTTAAAAGAGATGGAGGAAGAGGGAGAGAAGGAAAGAAAAGTGTGCAAGACTTTGGTGTCCTAGTCAGGTGTCAACTTAATTGACTTAATGTCCAAATGTTGATAAAATTTTATTACCAAATACTGAACTAAAGATTATTGATACAGTTAGCCATGTCTTGGTAATCTTTTATAATATAAAATTAATTTTTTGCATGACTGAAAAGGAATAAACAAGTTTCAGGATAAAAGAACATGCTTTTTCACTTAACAAAAAGCACTGCAATACCTATTCCTCATAGCTACTTAGATCCTTAGTGGATACAAAGTTTCCATTTCCAAAAGCATTTAATAATCTTTTATCAGTTGTTTAGCTTTCCAATATTTTTGTTTACGGCATTTATTCCAAAGAAATAAAAACATATGTTTACACAAAAATCTGTACATGAATTTTCAGAGCAGCTTCATTTGTAAGATCCAAAAAATGGAAATAACCATAGAAACATCTTTCAGTATGTGAATAAGTAAACAAAAGGTGACATATTCATACCATGAAATACTACTCAGCTACAAAGAGAACCACTACTCACCCACACAACTTGGATGAATCTCAAAGGCATTATACTGAATGAGGAAGACCAATCCCAAACAGTTACCTACTGTATGATTTCCCTTATGTAACATTCTTGAAATGACAAAATTATAGAGATGGAGGCCAGGTTAATGGTTGCCAGGGACTAAGGAGGTAGAAAAAATTGTTTTTGGCTATAAAATGTAGGACAAGGGGTCCTTGTGATTAAACCGCTGTGCATCTTGACTGTGCTGCTATTTACAGGAAATTTAAAAATATGATGAAAAGAAATAAAAGGTCAAATGTACCCATAAACACAAAGGAATGACTATAAAACTGGC
Source organism: Bubalus bubalis (assembly GCF_019923935.1). Taxonomy (NCBI): domain Eukaryota; kingdom Metazoa; phylum Chordata; class Mammalia; order Artiodactyla; family Bovidae; genus Bubalus; species Bubalus bubalis. Next base: position 18,687,812 of record NC_059165.1, read on the forward strand.
AGGATCTGAGTAGGGCTGGTGGATTATATCAGTGTCTAGCTGTAATATTGTGCTATATTTAGGAAAGACATCACTCACCGAGGAAACTGGGGGTAGGGTGCTTGACTTATTTATGTTATTGCTTAAAATTGTTTGAAAATCTACAATTTCCAAAAATACTTTTTAAACAAAGCTACCATTCAAGTTCAATGGAGAAAGAGATCGGTTTCAGCTGAGAAATTGGGTAATAGTGATAAAGGAGGCATCGTTTGAGGTAGTCTTTAGAAGTTGAATATGATCTTTATAGGTGGAAATTTCCTGGAACAAAATACTCCAGGGAGAAGAGGACGGGAAAAAGCATTTGTGATATTTGTTCATTCTTTTTTTTTTTTTCCATGCCCCTAAAAATACAAGAACAACAACAACAAAAAATTCTTCATAAACCTGAAAGGAAAATGAACCCAACATTATGTAGTTACAGGATTTATATGACTACCAACTTTTAACCTTACACTACAGTAGTGGAAGCAGAGAAGAACTGTCAATGAGTCATCCAAAATTATATTTTCTTCTGTCCAGTGCTAAATACCTGCAACTTCTTGGCAATGCTATTGGTGTTATTCCAGGGACACTCATGGTTAAAGACAGAATTTACAATGTCATTAATGTTTTCCTTCTCTTAAAAGCATCATATGAAGCAGAAAATGTCGTTCAGTCTATAAGTCATGTCTGACTCTTTGCCACCTACGAACCAGGCCAGACTTCCCTATCTTTCACTATCTCATGGAGTTTGCTCAAATTCATATCCATTGAGTCAGTGATGGCATCCAACCATCTCATCCTCTCTCACCCCCTTTTCCTCCTGCCCTCAATCTTTCCTGGCATCCAGTGAGTCAGCTCTTCACATCAGGTGGCCAAAGTATTGCAACTTCAGCTTCAGTGTCAGTCCTTTCAATGAATATTCAGGGTTGATCTCCTTTAGGATTGATGGTTTGATTGCCTTGCTGTCCAAGGGACTCTCAAGGGTCTACTCCAGCACCACAGTTGAAAGGCATTAATTCTTCAGTGCTCAGCCTTCTTTATGGTCCAACTCTCACATTCATACATGACTACAAGAAAAACCATAGTTTTGACTACCAGGACCTTTGTCGGCAAAGTGTTGTCTGCTTTTCAAAACACTGTCTAAATTTGTTATAGGTTTCCCTCCCTCGTCCCCCGCCCTCCACACCACCCCCAACAGAGCAAGCATCTTTTAATTTCATGGCTGTGGTCACCATCCACAGTGATTTGGGAGCCCAAGAAAAAAAAAATCTGTCACTGTTTCCACTTTCCCCCCTTCTATTTGCCGTGAATTCATGAAATCAGATGCCATGATTTAGTTTTTTTGCATGTTGAATTTTAAGCCAGCGTTTTCACTCTCCTCTTTCACCCTTATCAAGAGGATCTCTATTTCCTCTTTGCTTTCTGCCATTAGAGTGGTATCATCTGCATATCTGATGTTGATATTTCTACCAGCAACCTTGATTCCAGCTTGTGAGTCTTCCAGCCCAGCATGTCAAATGATGTACTCTGCATATAAGTTAAATAAACAGAGAAACAATATACAGTCTTGATGTACTCCTTTCCCAATTTTGAACCAGTCTGTTCTTCCATGTCTGGTTCTAACTACTGCTTCTTTCCCTGCATTCAGGTTTCTCAGGAGACAGGTAAGGTGGTCTGGTATTCCAATCTCTTTTAGAATTTTTCACAGTTTGCCATGATCTACATAGTCAAAGGCTTTAACATAGTCAATGAAGCAGAAGTAGATGTTCCCCCCACCCCGCCCAGAATTCTCTTTCTTTTCCTATGATCCAACAGTTGTTGGCAATTTGATCTCTGGCTCCTCTGCCTTTTCTAATTCCAGCGTGTACATCTGGAATTTCTCAGTTCACATACGGTTGAAGCCTAGCTTGAAGGGTTTTGAGCATTATTTTGTTAGCATGTGAAATGAGTGCAACCGTATGGTAGTTTGAACATTCTTTGCATTACCCTTCTTTGAGATTGGAATGAAAACTGACCTTTTCCAGTCCTGTGGCCGCTGTTGAATTTTCCACATTTGCTGGCCTATTGAGTGCAGCACTTTCACAGCATCATCTTTTAGGATTTGAAATAGCTCAGCTGGAATTCCATCACCTCTTCTAGCTTTGTTTGTAGTAAAGCTTCCTAAGGCCCACTTGACTTCACATTCTAGGATGTCTGTCTCTAGGTGAGTGGCCACACCATGGTGGTTATCCAGGTCACTAAGACCTTTGTTGTATAGTTCTCTATGTAGTCTTGCCACCTCTTCTTAATCTTTTCTGCTTCTGTTAGGTCCTTGCCATTTCTGTCCTTTATTGACCCTATCTATGCATGAAGTGTTCCTTTGGTATCTCCAATTTTCTTGAAGAGATCTCTAGTTCTTCCCACTCTTTTGTTTTCCTCTATTTCTTTGTATTATGCACTTAAGAAGGCTTTCTTATCTCTCTGTGCTTTTCTCTGGAATTCTGCATTTATTTGGGTATACCTTCCCATTTCTCCTTTGCTTTTCCCTTCTCTTATTTTCTTAGCTATTTGTAAGGACTCCTCAGAAAGCCTCCTCAGACAGCCTTTCTGCCTTCTTGAATTTCTTTTTCTTGGGGATGATTTTATACACTTCCTGTAGAATATTACAAAGCTCAATCCATAGTTCTTCAGGCATTCTGTCTATCACATCTAATCCCTTGAATCTATTCTACACCTTCACCATACAGTCATAAGAGATTTGATTTATGTTATGCCTGAATAGTCTATTTTTCCCCTACATTCTTAAATTTAAGCCTGACTTTTGCAATGAAGAGCACATGATCAGAGTCAGAGCCAGTTCCAGGTCTTATTTGTGGTGACTATATAGAGCTTTCCCATCTTTGGCTGCAAAGAATTATAATCAATCTGATTTTGATGTTTACCATCTGATGATGTCCATTTCTAGAGTCGTCTCTTATGTTGTTGGAAGAAGGTGTTGTCTCTGACCAGTGTGTTTTCTTTGCAAAAGTCTGTTAGCCTTTGCCCCGCTTTAAACTTCCCTGTTATTCCAGGTATCTTTTGACTTCCTACCTTTGCATTTCAATACCTTATGATGAAAAGGACAACTTTTTTTGGTGTTATTTCTAGAAAGTCTTGTAGGTCTTCATAGAATCATTCAGCTTCATCTTTGGCATTAGTGTTTGGGGCATAGATTTGGATTGCTGTGATGTTGAATGGTTTGCCCTGGAAATAAATTGAGATCATTCTGCTGTTTTTGAGATTTCACCCAAGTACTGCATTTTGGACTCTTTTGTTGACTATGAGAGCTACTCTGTTTCTTCTGAGGGATTCTTGCCCATAGTAGTGGATATAATGGCCATCTGAATTAAATCTGCCCATTCTGAAGAAAGCTGAGCACCGAAGAATTGATGCTTTTAAACTGTGGTGTTGGAGAGGACTCTTGAGAGTCCCTTGGACTGCAAGGAGATCCAACTTGTCCATCCTAAGGCAGATCAGTCTTGGGTGTTCATTGGGAGGACTGATGCTGAAGCTGAAACTCCAATACTTTGGCCACCTCATGTGAAGAGTTGACTCATTGGAAAAGACTCTGATGCTGGGAGAGATTAGGGGAAGGAGGAGAAGGGGACGATAGAGGATGAGATGGCTGGATGGCATCACCGACTCGATGGACATGAGTTTGGGTAAACTCTGCGAGTTGGTGATGGACAGGGAGGCCTGGTGTGCTGCAGTTCATGGAGTCGCAGGAAGTTGGACACGACTGAGCAACTGAACTGAACTGATCCATTTTAATTCACTGACCCCTAAGATGTTCATGTTCATTCTTACCATCCCTTGCTTGACCATGTTCAATTTACCTTGATTCATGGTCCTAACATTCCAGATTCCTATGCAATATTGTTCTTTACAACATCAGACTTTACTTTCACCACCAGATACATCTGTAACTGAGCCTCATTTCTGCTTTGGCTCAGCCTCTTCATTATTTCTGGAGCTAACCGTTCTTCTCCAGTAGTATATTGGGCACCCACCAACCTGTTGGGCTCATCTTTCAGTGTCATAAATGTTTGCCTTTCAACTTCATTCGTGGAGTTCTCACATCAAAAATATTGAAGTTGTTTGACATTCCCTTCTCCACAGACCACATTTTGTTAAAACACTCCATCATGACCTATCCATCTTGGGTGGCCCTGCACCACGTAGGTCATAGTTTCATTGAGTAACACGAGGCTGTGATCTTTGTGATAAGTTGGTTAGCTTTCTCTGTTTGTGGCTTTCATTCTAGAGGCTGTTTGATCATAGTTCCTGGGAGTTTTTCTTAAAAAAATGCATTAGAAATTAGTGCCTTTTTCTAATAGGGAGAAGAGTATGAAAGGGACCTGCTTTGAGGAGAATTTACTATTAGACATCCAACCTTAAAGTTATATATGCAGTGGGATCCATTAGACTGGAAGTCAGGAGAGATACGGGAGATGGAGTTGATAGTCATCAGCATACAAGAGGCAATTAAAATTTACAGGCACTTGAAATTATTTAAAGAGAGAGTATAGATAAAGAACAAAAGAGAGTCCAAGTAGAGATGGGTAGAAAAGAGAGAGTAAACAAAGAAAACGGAAGAAAGCAGTGTAGTGGGAGGAAAAATCAAGAGAGTGGCAAGACAGTGAAGCCAATGGAGGGAGAGAAGCCAAGCAGAGCAGGTCCACAGGTCTTAACTATCAAGAAAAAATGAGAGAGTAGGACTATCCATTGGATTTGGTGTGATGGAGGTTATTGGTGATTTTGACAATGCAGTTTTACAGTGATAGGAAGAACAAACAGAAGCGACTGTGGGGACTGACTAGTTAGTAGGAAATAAAATATTTTTAAAAAGTAAATAGAAAAATGAGGGGACAGTTTTAAGCACAGGCGACATTAGAGCATATATTTTCAATAAATACATGTAGCTGTTATAGCTGTTGGTAGATAATGATGCCAAGAGACAGAAAAAAATGAAAGAGCAAATAGGGGATGGGACTCAGTGTAAAAGTGGAAGAAAAGATAGGCTTCCTTTCACTTCAGTGGAGACCTTGATTTGTTGCAGTTGAGTTATAAAATATGAAAAGGTAAGGGGTGGTATCAGTAGATGATAAAAATGGAAATTTTCTGGCAAATTTTCCATTTGCAAGAGGTCTGGCAAATGCTGCTAATGACAAGTCTAAACAATGATCTTGAGAGGGATCTTGAGAGCATCTGAATTTGCAATATAGGAAAATATGATTAAAGGGCAGATTGTCAAGAAGCCAAGAGGTGAGATTTTTGAGTAAAGTAACCCAAGGAATACAGTACAACCATATAGGGCAAGTATCTTCCAAGTCTGATACCAAGCTGTCTGAAAGTTGGTGACAAAGACTTACCTTGGAGGTCAGTAAGTTATTCCCTTTTTTAACATGGACATTATAGAGTTTTGCTGATAACTATATAATATAGAAACATTTATCCTTAACATATGTCTTCCAAAGCCCTGATTTGTTCCATAAATTCTGTTATACTTTTTCTTTCAGAAATTTGGGTGCAAATGAGTATCAGGGGGCCGAATGTTACCAAAAGAATTATATCTAACTCAGTTCTCATCTACACATTGTCACCTATTGGGTTGGCCAAAAATTCATTTGAGTTTTTCCGTAACATCTTACAGAAAAACCTGAATGAACTTTTAAGCTAACCTAATATTTTCTGGCTGGAAGAAGCACAAGCTAGAATCAAGATTGCTGGGAGAAATATCAAAACCTCAGATATGCAGATGACACCACCCTTATGGCAGAAAGTGAAGAGGAACTCAAAAGCCTCTTGATGAAAGTGAAAGTGGAGAGTGAAAAAGTTGTCTTAAAGCTCAACATTCAGAAGACGAAGATCATGGCATCTGGTCCCATCACTTCATGGGAAATAGATGGGGAAACAGTGGAAACAGTGTCAGACTTTATTTTTCTGGGCTCCAAAATCACTGCAGATGGTGACTGCAGCCATGAAATTAAAGATGCTTACTCCTTGGAAGAAAAGTTATGATCAACCTTGATAGCATATTGAAAAGCAGAGACATTACTTTGCCAACAAAGATCCGTCTAGTCAAGGCTATGGTTTTTCCTGTGGTCATGTATGGATGTGAGACTTGGACTGTGAAGAAGGCTGAGCGCCGAAGAATTGATGCTTTTGAACTGTGGTGTTGGAGAAGACTCTTGAGAGTCCCTTGGACTTCAAGGAGATCCAACCAGTCCATTTTGAAGGAGATCAGCCCTGGGATTTCTTTGGAAGGGCTGATGCTAAAGCTGAAACTCCAGTACTTTGGCCACATGATGTGAAGAGCTGACTCATTTGAAAGGACTCTGATGCTGGGAGGGATTGGGGGCAGGAGGAGAAGGGGATGACAGAGGATGAGATGGCTGGATGGCATCACTGACTCGATGGACATGAGTCTGAGTGAACTCTGGGAGTTGGTGATGGACAGGGATGCCTGGTGTTCTGTGATTCATGGTGTCACAAAGAGTTGGACACGACTGAACGACTGAACTGAACTGAACTGAATATTTTCTGGCATTGTGTTTTACCTGTTTGGAGCTCCTGATATAGTGGGATCTATTTTCACATACAAGAGGGATGTATTTATTTCCCTTAACATTTCCCCTTTGAAAAACTCAGCAGTGGCCACTGGACTGGAAAAGGTCAGTTTTCGTTCCAGTCACAAAGAAAGGCAATGCCAAAGAATGCTCAAACCACCGCACAATTGCACTCATCTCACACACTAGTAAAGTAATGCTCAAAATTCTCCAAGCCAGGCTTCAGCAATACGTGAACTGTGAACTTTCATATGTTCAAGCTGGTTTTAGAAAAGGCAGAGGAACCAGAGATCAAATTACCAACATCCGATGGATCATCAAAAAAGCAAGAGAGTTCCAGAGAAACATCTAGTTCTGCTTTATTGACTATGCCAAAGCCTTTGACTATGTGGATCACAATAAATTGTAGAAAATTCTGAAGGAGACGGGAATACCAGACCACCTGACCTGCCTCTTGAGAAATCTGTATGCAGGGCAGGAAGCAACAGTTAGAACTGGACATGGAACAAAAGACTGGTTCCAAATAGGAAAAGGATTACTTCAAGGCTGTATATTGTCACCCTGCTTGTTTAACTTATATACAGAGTATGTCATGAGAAACGCTAGGCTGGAAGAAGTACAAGCTGGAATCAAGATTGCCAGGAGAAATATCAATCACCTCAGATATGCAGATGATACCACCCTTATGGCAGAAAGTGAAGAAGAACTAAAGAGCGTCTTGATAAAAGTGAAAGAAGAAAGTGAAAAAGTTGGCTTAAAGCTCAACATTCTGAAAACTAAGATCATGGCATCTGATCCCATCACTTCATGGGCAAATAGATGGGGAAACAGTGGAAACAGTGGCTGACTTTATTTTAGGGGGCTCTACAATCACTGCAGATGGTGATTGCAGCCATGAAATTAAAAGACGCTTACTTCTTGGAAGGAAAGTTATGACCAACCTAGACAGCATATTAAAAAGCAGAAACATTACTTTGCCAACAAAGGTCTGTCTAGTCAAGGCTATGGTTTTTCCAGTGGTCATTTATGGATGTGAGAGTTGGACTATAAAGAAACCCAAGCACTGAAGAATTGATGCTTTTGAACTGTGGTGTTGGAGAAGACTCTTAAGAGTCCTTTTGACTGCAAGGAGATCCAACCAGTCTATCCTAAGGGAGATCAGTCCTGGGTGTTCATTGGAAGGACTGATGTTGAAGCTGAAACTCCAAAATTTTGGCCACCTGATGTGAAGAGCTGATTCATTTGAAAGGACTCTGATGCCTGGAAAGATTGAGGGCAGGAGGAGAAGGGGACAACAGAGGATGAGATGGTTGGATGGCATCACCGACTCGATGGACATGAGTTTGAGTAAGGTCCGGGAGTTGGTGATGGACAGGGAGGCCTGGCGAGCTATGGTTCATGGGGTTGCAAAGAGTCAGACACGACTGAGCAACCGAACTGAACTGAACCCTTCTCCTTGTACAGTTGGTCAGTTAGTCTTTTGAGCATCTATTACCTTCTGAAAATTACATTTATTGATCCACAAGGTGGGGAGAAATGTTTTTTGAGTTCCAAAATGTAGGCTTTAAAATTGTACTGAAGTGTGTTGGAACACACAACAATGTGTGATGTCAGGAGAATTCCTTTCTATCCCCAGAGATTAGATTGGGTATACTGGCTGCTGCTACATCTCTGAAGCTTTCTTCCCATCAGCACTGTTTCAGGCTCCTGTGTGCTTGGTCAGGATACCTTCAATTATTTGACAGATCTGTACTTCCCAGCATTTACTGATGGTTGCCTAAAGCATACTTGGATTTGTTATGTACTCTGGAAGCAAGGGCTTCCCTAGTAGCTCAGCTGGTAAAGAATCTACCTGTAATGCAGGAGAATTGGGTTGCATCCCTGGGTTGGGAAGAGCCTCTGGAGAAGGAACACCTACTCACTCCAGCATTCTGGCCTGAAGCATAGTCGCAACTGAGCTACTTTTACTTTCACTTTTGGAGGCAAAATCAAAGCCAGCTCTGGTATTCCGTTGCTGCTGCTGCTGCTAAGTTGCTTCAGTCGTGTCCGACTCTGTGCGACCCCATAGACGGCAGCCCACCAGGCTCCCCTGTCCCTGGGATTCTCCAGGCAAAAACACTGGAGTGGGTTGCCATTTCCTTCTCCAATGCAGGAAAGTGAAAAGTGAAAGTGAAGTCGCTCAGTCCTGTCCGACCCTCAGCGACACTATGGACTGCAGCCTACCAGGCTGCCCTGCCCATGGGATTTTCCAGGCAAGAGTACTGGAGTGGGGTGCCATTGCCTTCTCCGCTGGTATTCCGTTACCTATAGTCAATTTGTTTCCCCAACACAGGCTGTGCTGTCTGGTGAGTGGTTTGTGACTTGATTCAATCACAAATTTTTCTTCTTGTTCTGCTTCTACTAATTTGGCTTGTCTCTGGACTGACATACTCTATGTCAAAGTGCTACACACAAAATTTATGTGTAAGAAGATGTAGTTTTCTTTGAAAAATGTGTCATTTATTTGGGGAAAGGAAGTAGTGGAAGGCTTGGGACTGAGGGAACTTCTTCTGCTTTGGAGTCAAGTGTGCAAATATGAAAGAGGAGTCTGGAACATATGTAGCTGAGAATGGACACTGTCTTAATCCTACCTACTCTGGCACTAGGAGTCTGCCTTGGGAAAAATGGTTCCACAAGGCTGACCATGGGCTGTCACAACTGAGGGGCTGGCATCCCTGAGCTGACAACATATGGAGGAAGGTGAATGGCCTGTGACTTTACTCACTTTGTTGTGTGACTTTAAGCACATGATCATAAGAAACATTTAAAGCACTAAATGGGAAGAAAAATGATGGCTAGAATAAATTGTGTATGTTACAAATATATCTTATAAGAAATTTATGAGATAAGTGTTCTATTATTATTCTCAGTTTACACAGGACAAATATGAAGTCTGGAGATATTGGGCACCTTGCCCAAATTTGCCAACAAATACTTGTCAGGGCCAATGCATGAATTTTGTTTTTCCCATTCTAAATCGCCTGTTGGTAACATTTGTAAAGTCCACCTGCTACCCAGGGCAAATGACAATGGAACTCAATTTCTGCATCTGTCAAGGGTGAGAGGTGGACTTGAAGTGCTCTAGCATCTCCAGCACTAACATGCTATCACTTTCCTGGAGATTTATAAGCAACATTATTCTCATCTAAAGCACCTGCAAAAGCACTATTTGTGAATTTGCCATATGTTTTCAGCAGAAAGATTACACTTATTTCCCCATGGAGTAATGTGCTAAGAATTTTTTGTAGGGTTGGTGTTTATGATGAAGTATTTCATATGATTTTATGTTTTTAATATGTCACATTAAATCTTCAGAAAGTATTGGATAAAAAGAGAACAAATATGTTTATAAGTGGATTAAATCTACTTGCCTTCTGTCTTGGGTTGGGTACATGGCAAAAAAGAAAACCGTAGTGATTATTGGAACTCATGAGGATCCAAGAAGATTTTTAAGTGTCTGCATTATTTATATTAATGACTAAATTATCATGACTACACATTTTATTATTATCACAGCAAGTCAAATTCACAAAAGTTGAAAAAAACATAAATTTTCAGATTCTCGGTCCTATAAAATGATATTTTTACAATATTTACAACATTTAAGTAATACTTTTATTTTCAGAAGCATTTAAAAAATTTAGAATGAATTTCAGAACCTTACAAATGTCATTATTTTATTTGGTTTAAATGTTCCTTTATAGGCTTCCCTGCTGGCTCAGATGGTAAAGAATCTGCCTGCAATGCAGAAGACCCTGGGTTCAATCCCTGGGTCAGGAAGAGCCCCAGGAGAAGGAAATGGCAACCCACTCCAGTATTCTTGCCTGGGAAATTCCATGGATAGAGCAGCCTGGCAGGCTACAGTCCATGGGGTTGCAAAGAGTTGGACATGACTGAGTGACTAACACAACAACAAATCCCTTCACTGACTGTTTAGTTTTCTTTCCTCACTTTACCTAAAGTTTTCCAAGAAAGAAAAAAAAATGGAGATAGAGTCACAGACAATACATTCGATTTTTATTATTGCAAATGATGACTGATACTTTAAAATGGGGCTGAGAGTTTTGCCTCCATGTAAAACTGATATACTGAAGAGCTATAACTCATTGTGCAATCCAAATCAACTACTCTACTCCTAGCCATCTTCTCTGTGAAGTCAGGCTATCGGCTTGTACTCAGGTAATAACAAATAATCTCCTGATGACTTTTAGTAACAAACAAGCCAAGTCTCAGCTCAGAAATGGGTAATATCTAGAACCAATGCTACTGGAAATGTTCTACGTTTGTGCTGTCCAGTAAAGCAGCCACATGTGGTTATCAAGCACTTGAAATATGGAAGAGTATGATCAACAAGCTGAATTTTTAGTCTTATTTATTTCTACTTGTTTTAAATGTACATAGTCAAGCATGGCTAGTGGCTTCTGTATTGGCTAGCATGGGTGTAAACCAGGTGATCTTCAAAACCTCCAAATTTTATTTTAAAAAGCATCTTTTCCTTACCCAGTCCAGGGTCCTTGGAGTTTAGTAGCCTGTAGCAAGGTTAGCAACTTCAGTCAGCTTCTCCCTTTATCCTACCCTCTGGTCAGATTCTACCCCCTACCCAAGAGTCTTATCTGCTGTGATGGGAAAGGAAGATTGAGGGTCAGGGTGGTGGGGAAACAGCACGTGAGTAAGGATGGACACACCATGGAGAACTGGCCACCTCCTGCTCTGAACAACGTTTGTAGCTGATTCTTTCTTGGCTTGGTGATCCATGTTGCCTCCTTTTCTAGGAGTTGCTTTGAAACTACCAGGAACTTTCTGCAGTACTCCCCGTGATGGAAGCAATACATTCAATACATTTTTCTTCCACCACACACGTATACTCTTTCTCTCTCCCTTGGGAATCCAGTGGTTTCTTTTTTCTTTTGGAGGGAATCACTCTGCCTCTCCATGCAGCCGTCTTACAGAAGATCTGTATTGGTTCAGGACCTTCTCTCATAGTCTTCACTAACGTCTGTGAGAAACCATTATGTAGTCTTTCTCAGGTGGAATACAGCTAGCATCTCATGTTCTCCAGCCCACTCTGTTCCATTTGTTCACTTCTGTTCTTGACAAACACTCATACATCCTTGCTCTTATATCAGATGGAAATGTAGAAAGCTTCTGAAGCTACCTGGTTCTCTGGATCCTCTTCCCATGCATGGGGAACCACAGTTCTCACATACCCACTTTTTAAAAACACGGGATCAAGTCTAAGCTTTGAGCCCCACAGACTCCAGGGAACCACAAGGTAACTCTCCTTGTATGAAAGGGGGGTTCATGGTGAAGTTGGGTATCATTTCAAACTGACAGCTCCTTGAAAGACCCACTAATACCCAATGACTGTTTGAATCCTCTTCACCTGTTTAGAGGTTGGAAGTGAGTGGTCAGCTCAGCTAAGGATCTAGGCTGCTTCTTTTGCTTAGCCTTCCTTAAGTGATCCAGATTTTCACTTTGCAATGTTGGAACAGATGACACTTAGTATCTTAAAGTTCTCAGCTGAAACAGGAAGAAAAAGGGCCTAATTCTAAAACTGTATTATTTATACGAGCGATTTTATGAACCATTACCTATTCTAAGCACTCTATATCCATTATTTCATAACAGTCCTGCTGCTGCTAAGTCACTTCAGTCGTGTCCGACTCTGTGCGACCCCATAGATGGCAGCCCACCAGGCTCCCCTGTCCCTGGGATTCTCCAGGCAAGAACACTGGAGTGGGTTGCCATTTCCTTCTCCAATGCATGAAAGTGAAAAGTGAAAGTGAAGTCGCTCAGTTGTGTCCAACCCTCAGTGACCCCATGGACTGCAGCCTACCAGGCTCCTCCGTCCATGGGATTTTCCAGGCAAGAGTACTGGAGTGGGGTGCCATTGCCTTCTCCTCATAACAGTACTATATGGTGGTATTGGTTTAGCCCTATGTGGAGTTTTATGAATATTCCCATTTTACAAATGAGGAAACTAGATGAGATGAATTAAATAACTTGCCTATATCACGTAGATTTGGAAAAAATGGCAGGCTTGGAATAAAATCTGGAATTCAAATTTTCTTTTCCTTAAATTCACTCTGTTGTACTTCTTTCCATGGTTTAGTTACTTTAGGCATTAGTTCCTACAACCATAAAGTAATACGTTGTATATGAGTGCATAAAGAAAATGTGTGTGTTTGTAAACAGAGAAAATATTTTATATGCACATATAGTAATAAATATACATATCTATCATATTTTTCCTAATTCAGTTTTTCCTTCTATATTTTCATATATTATACATTTTAGTGCTTATTAGAATCAATGTACATACTTGCTTTATTAAAGTAGTGTCTCTTTTCTCCAGAAATGTCATTAATAAATGAATGTTATATTTAACAATTTTGCATCTTAGGATCAAACACATATAAGAATAACTGAGCTATTCAAAGAGAGACTCTGACAATACAAGTACGCATTGATCCAGTCCTAAACCAGAAAAAATATCAAGGACTCACAGGAAATAACTAACATGTAAGCACACTCTGATCAGAGTACATGATCAATGAGACATATTCTTTTGATTTGATCAATCAGCAAAACATTTTGGAACTGCAGTTTGGGAGAATTTGAAAAAAAGAAAATAAAACTTGCTCTCATTAGGGTAAAAGTAATTATCCTGCCATTGATCTATTGATAAATTTAACACATAGTTAAATGTATTATACTGTGATAATCATAACTAATGAGTGCACTAGAAAAAAATATTCAGACTTTAAGCAGGCCTATTTAAAGACTGATTTGTTTGACTAGGAAAGAAACATGTGAACCACCCCTTACAATTTTGTAGCATTTATTTTAATTTTACGTTGAATACAGTTACCAGATCATTAGTTTTATTTAACTTGTTGACTTCAAGCCTTTTTGTAATGCAAGAACATCTTTATTTGAAAGACATGGATACTCTACTACTGTTGCTACAAGAATAAATAAATACACAGACATGTACTTAAAGGTTGATACTATAAACATGTCAGGATGTATGAGGCTAATTTCACATCTCTATCATGAGCACATCACATCCTACAGGCATGATAAATTTATCAGGTGTATGCACAGAGGACTTTATAAGTGAAATAATGAAGTACTTCATTTTATGTATGGGATCTAAGGAACTTATATGATTCTCCCATGTGCTACTGCTGGAGAAGGCGATGGCACCCCACTCCAGTACTCTTGTCTGGAAAATCCCATGGATGGAGGGGCCTGGTAGGATGCAGTCCATGGGGTCGCAAAGAGTCAGACACGACTGAGCGACTTCACTTTCACTTTTCACTTTCATGCCTTGAAGAAGGAAATGGCACCCCACTCCAGTGTTCTTGCCTGGAGAATCCCAGGGACAGGGGAGCCTGGTGGGCTGCCGTCTATGGGGTTGCACAGAGTCGGACATGACTGAAGCGACTTAGCAGCAGCAGCAGCAGCATGGGCTACTGCAAGTTGATAGCAAAGTCAGAACAGATGCATGCAGTGTACAGAGAAAGAACATTTTAAGATAGGAAGAGATATGATTCTAAGTTTCTGGATTACTCTCAATCTATAACATTATGCCATTAAATTTGTATTTTCTTTTAGCAGAATATAAGTTTAGTACTTAGCCTAGCCAAACACATACAAATACAGTTCGGAAGGGAACAAAAAATTGTATCCTGGGACTAAATAGAATTGACTGTATTTACAAATTAACATCTATGTATATCAGATGCTTTCATATTTGAGGGATATATGCTCAATAGAACAAAAAATCATATTTTTTTCTTGTCACATTCCTACTTCCTCTCTTCTAGTCTACTTGATATTTAACATCAGCTTATTCTTACTCCCTGCTCTGACAAAGCCCCAGTTTCATCAAGTGTACTAACTTCTTAGAACAGCCAGTTAATAGGTCTTTTCATTTATTTTCTGGAGTGACTCTGTTTCTTTCATGCACAGAAGGCACTGTGACTATGTGGGGATGTGAGCTTTCTTATGGGGATGTGTCTGTTTCTTTCTTGATTCTGCAATAGAGGGAGATTTCAGCCTCATCCATGAATAGCAGCTGGGGGTGGAAGGTAATTGGGAGTGGCTACAATTTTATCTATCACTATTGTCTGCTAAATAGAACCGTTTCCTTCCTACTCAAAAGAAAGCATAAAAACATGGACTCTGCTATAGTCATAAAAAGTTACCTTCTGAGATTTGAAGATGTTTCTAGTAGAGATGGAAGAGGAAAGAAGAGGTTAGTAAAATTGAATATGCTCCATATTGCATGCTTTAAAAAATTATTTAAAAGTTGCTAAAATTAGAATATTTCTGAATCTAGTGTTTCACAATGCATTAAAATTTCACTTAAAAGTATAGTTGACCTCTAAAAAAATATGGGTTTGAACTGCACAAGTCTACTTCTACATGTGTGTTTTAAATAAATATACAATTGACGCTCCTTCAAGGGCTTCACATCTTTGGATTCAACCAACCTAGGACCATCCACAGCTGTTTGACTCCACAGATTGTTGAATCTGTGAATATGGAGGGCCAAGTGCACCATGCCATTTTATATAAGGGCCTTGAGTATCCATGGATTGATATCTGCAGGGACTCTTGCAACCAGTACCCTATGGATATTGTCGCTTGTTGTCCAATCTGAGTCGTGTCCGACTCTCTGTGGTCCCATGGCCTGTAGCATATTGAGCTCCTCTGTCCTCCACTGTCTCCCTGAGTTTGCTCAAATTCATGTCCATTGAGTCAGTGATGTTATCTAACCATCTCATTCTCTGCTGTCCCCTTCTTCTTTTGCCTTCAATCTTTCTCAGCATGAGGATCTTCTCCAATGAGTGAGGTCTGCAAATATCAAGGGATAACTGTAATTGTAATTTTGAGAAATTTTAAATGATAAATTTTTGGAAAATACTGTATTTCTTACTTTGTACTTTAATATTTACTCATCTGATAAAGACTGAATATCTATGGATAGCAAGGGACTGGGAACACAGAGATGAATACAAAAATGAACACTGACATCTAATGTATAAAAGAAACAGTACAGTAGCAATCTGTGTAACCAAGAATTGTCTATTCAGTTTAAGAACCTAAGGTATCTATAATCTTAGAATCAGAGAAGTTTAAAACTGAAAGAGTACTTAAAGTGAGTATTACACTAACTGATTCATCTTAAGATAGAAAAAATGTGTCCCTGAAATTAAAATTTCCATTTAATAATTACTGAGTCTATTCTATATGCCAGGAGCAGAGGATACAGCAGATAACAACATAAATTAGGTCCTGCTTCACTGCTCCTAGTCATTTCAAAATATGTGATGAATGCTGTAAAAAAGGAAGTCAAGAAAACTAAAGGAGCACTTACCTAGATTTGAAGGGTTTGGGAGTACTTACTGGTGGAGGTGACATTTAAGCTGAATCTTGAGAGTTGAATAGAAGCTTTCTATCAAAGCGAAAGAAGGTGATGGTGAGATTTCAAGCCAAGTGGGTTCGAGAAACTGAAAGAAATTCCACATTGCTATATAGTAAAGGTGTTCCTGAGATGAGGTAGAGAGATCAGCTCATATTATTCAGGGCAGTGAAGGACTTTTAAAAGATTTTAAGCAAGAGGGTGACATGTTCATATTTGCCTTTTAAAATGCTCCTCTGTCTTCATAAAGTGGATGGAGGAGAGGTAACACTAAAATAAGAGAGGGCTACTAGCAGATAACCGAAGACATCCAAGGGAAAGATGATAGGGACCTGAACAAGATTAGTGCAAGTGAAGATGGACACCAAAAGAATGGATTTGAAAGACCCTTGGGAGATTAAATTGGAAGTATTCTATTTGGTGACTGAATAGAAGTAAGATATGTAAGAGAAGGAATCAAGGATAACCCTAGATGTCTAGCTTGTTCAATAGAGTACAAGGAGAAATTCAGATTTTTAGTAAAATAGTTTATTTATTCAGTTACATATGTTAAAATTTGAAGAAACTAGAAAATCTGAAAATCTGGAGATGGCAATTAGAAATTCAAATCATGGATTATCTCTTTAAGGCGTGAATTGACCCCTTCTTAAGTATTTCATAGCATGGGTGTTTGTCAGAGATCTTAATACCTTTTTTCAATTTTTTATTTTCTTTTATTACAATATTAATAACTTCAAGGAATTGAGAAAGATTTTCTTTCTCATCTTTCTCCATTCCTTGAAGACAGTAAAAAAATGCCTCGTTTCTGGGATGAACCTTAATGTCTGGAATAATTTGAGATAAAGAGTAGACAACTGTAGTAAATGTGTGTTGGATTGAAATTTTACTGACTAAATAAAGCAAAGCTATGTGTTACTATTGCAAGTGATAGAATTTCAGTTGGATCCAGATCAATCAGGGCCTGGTATGTTAAGTCAAGACTTTGGATTTATCGTTTTCATTTTGACTACCGCTCTAATTGTTAATGTCTAAAAGAATTATTCTATAATGATTTATGTGCAGTTTAGTGGACATTTATTCCTATCCTCGTGAATGTCAGATATGAATTATGTGTAACCTTGGAAGTTATCGTGTTCCTTATTCAAATGGTTAATGATAAGATAAGGCATTGGATTCTATTTGCTTTTGCTAAGCTAATGTCCCTTTTTTTTTTCATGCCTCTTTGACATGAATACAAAAAGAGGTATGCTCTTGCCTTGGTGCTCTGGAGAACTGGGCTCTATTTTGGATCTGTCTCTTAATTTACACATATGTATTTGCATCTTCATCACTTCATCTGTAAATTGGTGTTTGGATTAAATTATACCTAAATACACTAGAGCTTTAATATAGAATGAAATTACACCTAAAGCACACTAGACTAAACTGCTGATAGCTCCTTCCTAAATCAGATCCTGTGATCCTTTGGTCCTACCTTAGATTTCATAAGTTTAAACTTTGATTATTATGAAATCTACCCATCTTAGATATTTTTCTTTTATTAAGAAGCAAACTGAATTCGTCTAATAAAATATTCACCAAAAGCACTAATTATAATAATTACTTATCAAACTTAGTGCAGATGTGTTTTAAAAGATCAACTTTATACTTTCGTTTCAAAAATTCTGTTAATATTATTCTGAGTAAGGCAAGGGTTTACGGCTGTAATTGAGAAATTCACAATGATTATGAGTTAATTTGATAGATTGCCAAATGCATATTAATTTTTATTCTTGTAAAATGTATTATTTCCCTGTTTAATTGAAGGAATGATAACAGACCATTGTAGCGATTCCCTAATTGCTAGTGGTACGCATTGTGAATTAATCACATGGATGACAATCACTTGTTACTAGCTACAGCTCCATTTTTGTGTATAAAATGCCTATCTAAATGGTTTCACTTCAGCATCCCTAAAATAAAAAAAAAAATAGTAGCCTTTTTTAAATATTGAAATAGCTATCAATTATGTACTCCACACACAAATGTAAATACAGAAAAAATATCTTCAGTGTTTTATTATTGTGATTTCTCAAATTATTTTCAGATTTATTTTAAATGTAATAGTCTACACCAGTTCTGTGATGGAGCCATCAAAAACAGTAGCACTTGTCCATACCTAAAATGTGGCCAGTATTAGAGAAAAATTAAATTTCTAATATTACATAATTAATTATTTTAAATATAATTTAAAATAGCCACCTATGGCTAGATGTAACTCCTGGACAGCACAGAGCTATAATTATTATATATTATATAAATGTATACTGCCACTACTTAAGTTTCAAAACATAATTATTACTTAAAAGATTTCACTAAAAAATAAGAATTTTTTAGTGAAATCTTTCAATTAAAATAATTGAAAATATTACATTTTAAAATATATATACATTTAAATATATATATATATTTAGTTTTTAATTTCATAACACCTTCTTAAAATACTATGTCTTGTAGCTAGCACCTAAAAAATAAAGGATACTTTTGATTTATGGTCTTTGTATTTACATTTATCCCCTTTTAGCAGCATCAAAATGCTGATTCATTACATTTCGCATGTTCATTTCTTTTATTTCTTGATATTTAAAGTCTTTTCAGGCTTGCTAATTATTAAGATTCTTCTTCGCCAAAATAACTTTAATTCTCTCTCTCTCACACACACACACTGCCCTTCCTTTTACACTATGCCTTATAGTGCCTTCAAGCAGGATAAAATCCCTCCAAAAAGAAAGCTAGTTAAATTTCTGTAACACTGTGCCTTCAGGCTGCATTCTTAGAAGCCAAAGAACACTGCCTCCTCCTGCTCTACCCAGAATGAAGCGCAAAGTGTAGCTGGGAGTTTCTTCCACAGGCAAATGCCTAATTATCCTCTGTAATTCTCAGGGCCAAGTTCTAAGAAAGTAAAGTTGCTCAGTCATGTCTGACTCTTTGCAACCCCACAGATTGTAGTCTGCCAAGCTTCTCCATCCATGAGATTTTCCAGGCAAGAATACTGGATTGGGTTGCCATTTCCTTCTCCAGGGGGTCTTCCTGACCCAGGGATCAAATCCGGGTCTCCCTCACTGCCTGTGTAAATGGTGCAAATGTCTGTTTTGGGGTATTTTGCACTAACAAAATAATATTCCATAATATTCCAAATTATTCACCCTTTAAAGTGATCTCAAATGGCCACTTAGTACAGAATAATTGTTTTGCATTAGTAGAGAAAAGAAAGACTATTAGTGAAGGATAAGACTTCCAAAGATGGACACATTCTGTCTTCCTGGGGTACTGATACTTGGGACAACTCTACACATAGACACTGGGATAGTCTTCATAAATCATCACTCTGGTCCTGTTACCTCTTTAAGAAGTTCCTATTGCCTCTGCCCCATTTGCTTAGAACAATAATCTCCAGAATTGTTAATTATGCAATTTTGTTTAGGAAAATAATATTAACATATACTCATATGCATATTTATATCTCTATCATACTCATGTAGCTACTAGATATGCACACAGTATTGGAAGTTTTATCATATGATTTTGATGTTTTGGAAAATATAAAACACAGATGTAGAGAATGAACTTATAGTGAGGGAGTGAGAATGTGGGATGACTGGAGAGAGTAGCATCAACTTATACACACTGTTAGATACAAGGTGGATAGCTGGTGAGAAGTTACTGTCTAGTATGGGGAGCCCAGTGGTGCTTTGTGATGATCTGGAGGGATGGGATGAGGGGAGGGGAGGGAAGCTAGGGAAGGAGAGGATGTATACATAATTATGGCTGATTTGCATTATTGTATGGCAGAACCCAACACAACATTGTAAAAATTTTATGTCAATGTATGGCAAAAACCACTACAATATTGTAAAGTAATTAGCCTCCAATTAAAATAAATAAATTAATTTTTAAAATTAATTAAAATATCTAAATTAATTTTAAAAAAGAAAAACTTTTTATATTTGCTTCCTCATGGTTCATTATTTGTAAATGGGACACAACTCATGTTTGGACATCACTGGCTTAGAGAATGAGTCCAAACCCTGTATCCGGGTTTTCAAGGACCAGGTGATGACTCTTCCCTTTCTCTCCTACTAATTTTCCATTACTTCTCTGCATTATCCTTCTGTATAAATCATTTTGAAATTCTGTTTTGAGGTGAATTTTTCAAATTGAAGTATAGTTGATTTATAATGTTGTGTTAGTTTCTGGTGCACAGTGCTGCAAAAATAATGTATATTCTTTTCAAATATTTTCTCATTATGGTTTATTGTAGGATTTGAATATAGTTTCCTGTGCTATATGCTAGGACCTTGATATTTATTTTATATACAGTAGTTTAAGTCTGAACTCCTAATTTATCCCTCCCTTATCTTCTTTCCTATTTTCTATTTTGTAAATAAGTTCATTTGTATCATAGTTTAGATTCCACATACAAGTGATATCATAAGATGTTTGTCTTTCTCTTTCTGACTTCACTTGGTATGATAATCTCTAGGTCTATCCATGTTACTGCAAATGACATTATTTCATTCATTTTATGTGAAGTTTTAAAAAATAATTATTCAACAATTTTATATTAGCTATTTAAATAGAAAAAATGATATCTTCAACAAGTGTTTTGCAAATATAATTCAGAACTCTATATAAAACATCCTTGGCTCCCTCTATAGATATATTTGAAGTTCTTCTAAATACACTCTGAGAATTTTGCAATCTGAACTTTTTAAAGAATTGTCAATATTATATTTTTCATATTTCTCCCACTAATCTTCTTCTCTCTCCTTCTCTTCCTCCATCTGCCATTCCTTAATTCAGATGTATGCACAGCAACTCATTTAAATTTAATGAATATTCAGCTTGTCCACATATAAGCCATGGTCAATGAAATGTCAGATAGAATGGCATGTTCTCACCCCGTAGAATCACAGAAATTTGCACAATGGCACTTAAAAGTAATATGCTGTATTCTGAGAATACTGTGATACAGACATTGTATTCTGTTTAACAACTATATGATTTTTATATTTAGTAAAAGAAATGTGAGCAGTTGTTAGATATTTTAGTGATTTAACTTTAAAACAAATCTTCTACTAAAAATAAAAATTTCTTGATCATTTTAATTTAAGAAAATCCTATAATTTTCAGGTCAATCAGGATTATCTGCTTTATAACTATAGTTATTTGTGATTCATAATTAACTTTCTTTACTCTCTCTCTTTCTCCCTCCCTCTCCCTGACCCCTTCCGTACCTTCTTCCCTCTCTCTGTCACTTCTCTCAGTAAAACAAATACAGAAATACATCAGGGATTTCTGCAAACCAGCCATGATGGAATAGCAGGGATAAAAATTACCATCTTACCTTAAATAACTAGAAACCTCAACAAAATATATAAAGCAATGATTTTTTAGACAGTGGACAATAGGCAGCTGAGTACAGTAATCCCTGAGAAAAGGAGCAAATGAGAGGAACCCTAGACATATCAGCTCACTGTTTTGAGAGAGTTCCCAGCCATATTATTGGACAGGAGACCCCATTAAGAGACTGGCAGTTTCTCCAAGTTGAGTAGTCCAGAGTTCATCATTCAGAAGGGGCTAGAATTTGCAGTATAAAATATTATGTAGAAAGATGGAAGGAGAGAGAGATACTCCGACGGTCTTCAGAGAAAAGTCCCTTTGAGTTTTTCTGCCAAGTACATATTTGCACTTTCATGTGAGGTAACTACTGAAAATAGGGAAATAATGACCAGAAAAAATTAGAAAGATTAAACTCCAGGGATCACAGCAGGGTGGGAGTGGTTTGTGTTCCAGTAATCCAAAATGGGCCAAACTCCTAATCCACAGGGGATGGGGTCAGAGTCATCAAGAGTAGCACCTGCAGTATTAGAGACACATTAGCTATAGATTGAGGGGTAATATGGACCCATGATCAGATCAGATCAGATCAGATCAGTCGCTCAGTTGTGTCCAACTCTTTGCGACCCCATGAATCGCAGCACGCCAGGCCTCCCTGTCCATCACCAACTCCCGGAGTTCACTCAGACTCACGTCCATTGAGTCAGTAATGCCATCCAGCCATCTCCTGTCATCCCCTTCTCCTCTTGCTCCCAATCCCTCCCAGCATCAGAGTCTTTTCCAATGAGTCAACTCTTCGCATGAGGTGGCCAAAGTACTGGAGTTTCAGCTTTAGCATCATTCCTTCCAAAGAAATCCCAGGGCTGATCTCCTTTAGAATGGACTGGTTGGATCTCCTTGCAGTCCAAGGGACTCTCAAGAGTCTTCTCCAACACCACAGTTCAAAAGCATCAATTCTTCGGTGCTCAGCCTTCTTCACAGTCCAACTCTCACATCCATACATGACCACAGGAAAAACCATAGCCTTGACTAGACGGACCTTTGTTGGCAAAGTAATGTCTCTGCTTTTGAATATGCTATCTAGATTGGTCACAACTTTCCTTCCAAGGAGTAAGCATCTCTTAATTTCATGGCTGCAGTCACCATCTGCAGTGATTTTGGAGCCCAGAAAAATAAAGTCTGACACTGTTTCCACTGTTTCCCCATCTATTTCCCATGAAGAGATGGACCAGATGCCATGATCTTCGTTTTCTGAATGTTGAGCTTTAAGCCAACTTTTTCACTCTCTACTTTCACCTTCATCAAGAGGCTTTTTAGTTCCTCTTCACTTTCTGCCATAATGGTGGTGTCATCTGCATAAACTTAAAACTTTGAAAGGGTGAAACTGATTCCAAGCACCTTGGTAGAATATCAGAACAAAACCTAATAGTTATTTAAGTGAAAGTTGCTCAGTCATGTCTGACTCTTTGCAACTCCATGGAATATACAGTCAATGGAATTCTCCAGGCAGGGATACTGGAGTGGGTAGTAAGCTGTTCCCTTCTCCAGGGGATCTTCTGAACCCAAGGATCAAACTCAGGTCTCCCTGGATTGCAGGTGGATTCTTTACCAACTGAGCCACTGGTGAAGCCCAAGAATACTGTACTGGGTTAGCCTATCACTTCTCCAGTGTATCTTCCTGACCCAGGAATCGAACCTGGGTCTCCTGCCTTGCAGGTGGATTCTTAACCAGCTAGCTACCAGGGAAGCTCAATAGTTAAAGGGTTACAACAAATCCAGCCACCAACAATGTAAAATTGTATGTCAAATATTAAATAAAAAGTTGTTAGTCATGCAAATAAGTAGGACATGGACCCTATATTCAGAGGAAGAATCAATCAATAGAAACAGACTCAGAGATGACAAAAAATACAGAATTGAAAATGAGGACATTAAAACAACACTCTTAGCCAGTTTAGCCAGCTATATCAGAATACCAAAGACTGAGTGGCTTAAATAGAAAGCATTTATTTCTCACAGTTTTCAGTTCAGTACACTCATTCAGTCGTGTCTGACTCTTTGTGACCATGGACCACAGCACTCCAGGCTTTCCTGTCCATCACCAACTCCCAGAGCTTGCTCAAACTTATGTCCATTTAGTTGGTGATGCCATCCAACCATCTGATCCCCTGTAGCCTCCTTTTCCTCCTGCCTTCAATCTTTCCCAGCATCAGGGACTTTTCAGATGAGTCAGGTCTTTGCAGCAGCTGGCCAAAGTATTGGAGTTTCAGCTTCAACATCAGTAATTCCAATGAATCTTTAGGACTGATTTTCCTTTAGGATGGACTGGTTGGCAAGGGACTCTTAAGAGTTTTCTCCAACAACACAGTTCAGAGGCATCAATTCTTTTGTGCTCAGCTTTATGGTCCAACTCTCTCATCCACGCATAACTATGGGAAAAACCATAGCTTTGACTAGACGGACCTTTGTTGGTGAAGTAATGGCTCTGCTCTTTAATATGCTGTTTAGGTTGGTCATAGCTTTTCATCCAAGGAGCAAGTGTTTTTTAATTTCATGGCTGCATTCACCATCTGCGGTGATTTTGGAGCCCAAGAAAATAAAGTCTGTCACTGTTTCCATTGTTTCCCCATCTATTTGCCATGCAGTGATGGGGCTGGATGCTATGATCTTCATCTTTTGAATGTTGAGTTAAGCGAGCTTTTTCACTCTCTTCTTTCACTTTAATCAAGAGGCTCTTCAGTTCCTCTTCACTTTCTGCCATACAGGTGGAATCATCTGTGTATCTGAGGTTATTGAAATTTTTCCCATCATCTTGATTCCAGCTTGTGCTTTATCCAGCCTGGGATTTCTCATGATGTACTCTGCATATAAGTTAAATAAGTTGGGTGGCAATATATAACCTTGACGTACTCCTTTCCCAGTTTGGAACCAGTCTGTTGTTCCATGTCCACTTCTAACCATTGCTTCTTGACCTGCATACAGATTTCTCAGGAGGTAGGTAAGGTGGTCTGGTAGCCCCATCTCTTGAAGAATTTTCCATAGTTTGTTGTGATCTACAGAGCCAAAGGCTTTGACATAGTCAATAGAGCAGAAGTAGATGTTTCTCTGGAATTTTCTTGCTTATTCAATGATCCAGCAGTGTTGACAATTTGATCTCTAGTTCCTCTGCCTTTTCTAAATCCAGCTTGAACATCTGGAAGTTCATGGTTCATGTACTGTTGAAGCCTAGCTTGGAGGATTTTGAGCATTACTTTGCTACCATGTGAGATGAGTGCAGTTGTGTGGTAGTTTGAGCATTCTTTGGCATTGCAATGAAACACGGTTTTAGCGGCTGGGGAATCCAAGGGCAAGGCAGCAGCAGATACTCATTAGGGCACTCTTTTCTTGTTTGCAAATGTTCATCTTCTCTTTATATGCTTACACAGCAGAGAGAAACAGCAGAAAGAGAAAGTTCTCCTGTCTCTTCTTATAAGGACATTGATTCCAAACCTGAGAGTTCCTTCCATGACCTAATGTCTTTTCAAAAGCCTCATCTTTTATACTATCACACTAGGAGGATAGGATTTCAATATATAGGATAGAGGGGGAGGAATAAATATTCAGTCCATAAGAACAGCTATTAAAAATATACTTCATATGGTCAAAGAGACAGAGGAAAATGTGACACTTTAAAATAATGAATGAGAAATATAAAAAATACCCCAATATAGTATCTAGTGATAAAATATACAATACATGAAGGAAAAATTAGGATCTTAGAATGGAATTAAGAGCATCAGAAATGGTACCTAAATGTATAGAAGACCTTTGTTTTCTCATTTGCAATCTCTTTAAAACCTAACCATTTAAAAATATATTAGCCATTAAGAATTATTTTGATAACTAAATCTAACTTCCAGATTATTGATTTTTAAAAATATATTTCTTATTGCTATTAATGATGGTAAAACAAACACATTTAAAGAACTTTTTCTTAAAATTGATATTTCATTACTATAATTTTATTGAATGTTTTTACATAATAATGAATTATTATGTGAGGTATCATTTGAAAGAAGGATTCTATTACCCAAAAAGAAAAAAAAAAGTACAATGTTTAAAATTAATGCCTAGGAAAACATATGTTTTATCTAAACAGCCTCTGGGTTGGTCTTTGTTCAAACTCCATGACATTCTCTGTGTGATTTTCTTGTCTTAAGCTTGATGTCACCTGCTTTGACTCCAAATTCGTTTGTATGTAATGCCCTTCTCCCCATCCTTCATAATGCATCTAGTATCTTCTGTGATAACTTCTCTGATCACCATATGTGTTTTACTCTCCTATGATCTAGTCTGACACACCATAATATTTTAACATTATGTTCCCAGTGAATAATAATAATTGATTTCTTCTCCTCATCAGTATACAGGAAGTATACATAAAATAGTTTACAACTGCACGTATCTGAGCATCTCACCCTACAAATGAGATAACTGGGCCCAGAAATCCAAAATCACTTAAATTGAATTGGAGTCTTGACCCAAGTTGGTTTCCTGTGATCTGGCCCAGCTCCTATCCATTCCTTCCAAAAAGAATCATGAATACTTTCTGCCTACTGTTTTCAGAGATGAAATTATTGAAGATTCTGTCATGGGTAATTGCTAGTCTTGGCTTCATGTTGTGGATTGACCCTCCAAACTTAAATACTGTAGAGAACTATATTCAGTATCATAGTCAGAGTGTCAAATTTTGTTTGGGTTAATTAGGCTTAATATTTTAGAATTAAAGAGATTCTTAAGGAGGTTTACATTAAGTAAACCCAAGAGTCAGGTCAAATTTTATTAAGTTTATGTAAATTATGACCTTTACTAAAATTCTAACTTCTCCTCAAAATAATAATGAAAAATGTGAAAAAGTAGGATTTAGCAACCTTTTAAAAGGAAGCATGGCTTCGTTAATGAAGTTAACGAAGATCTTTTGTGTAAATACATTTCTTGGTATAAGAATTAAGTAGAAACAATAAACCAGATATAAAAAGGGGGTTGCAGAGGCATTAGAGATGTAAAGAAAACTGTAGAAAAGCATATATTATACCCACACCCTCCAAAATAGGAGGCTCAATTGTTACCAAAGGCAACAATTGGAAAAGAGATTTAATACTTAGTTTGAATGACCTCATATTGGCTTAAAAATCAATAACTGGAGACTAACCACTGCTCTTATGGTAGAAAGCAGAGAAGAACTAAAGAGCCTCTTGATAAAAGTGAAAGAGGAGAGTAAAAAAGTTAGTTTAAAACTCAACATTCAGAAAAGTAAGATCATGGCATCCGGTCCCATCATTTCATGGCAAATATATGGGAAAACAGTGGAAACAGTGACAGACTTTATTTTGGGGGGCTCCAAAAGCACTGCAAATGGTGACCGAAGCCATGAATTAAAAGAAACTTGCTCCTTGGAAGAAAAGTTATGTCCAACCTAGACAGCATATTAAAAAGCAAAGACGCTGCTTTGCCAACAAAGGTCCATCTAGTCAAGGCTATGGTTTTTCCAGTGGTCATGCATGGATATGAGAGTTGGACTGTGAACAAAGCTGAGCGCCGAAGATTTGATGCTTTTGAACTGTGGTGTTGGAGAAGTCTCTTGAGAGTCCCTTGGACTGCAAGGAGATCCAACCAGTCCATTCTGAAGGAGATCAGCCCTGGGATTTCTTTGTAAGGAATGATGCTAAAGCTAAAACTCCAGTACTTTGGCCACCTCATGTGAAGAGTTGACTCACTGGAAAAGACTCTGATGCTGGGAGGGATTGGGGGCGGGAGGAGAAGGGGACGACAGAGGATGAGATGGCTGGATGCCATCACCGACCCGATGGACATGAGTTTGGGTGAACTCCAGGAGTTGGTGATGGACAGGGAGGCCTGCCGTGCTGTAGTCCATGGGGATGGCAGAGTTCAACACGACCTAGTGACTGAACTGAACTGAACCACTGCTCTCTCTAGTACACTTTGAAATCTTTAGAATAATATCTGGCTGTTAATCTTTTGAGTACCCATAATATGCTTGAGGGCATGCTCAGTTCTTTGCAACCCATGGACTGTAGCCAGGCTCCTCTGTCCATGGGATTCTCCAGGCAAGAATACTGGAGTGGGTTGCTGTTTCCTCCTCCGAGGGATCTTCCTGACTCATGTATCGAACACATGTCTCCTGTGTCTCGTTAATTGGCAGCTGGATTCTTTACCACTGAGCCAACTGGGAAGCCCAAGTATCCATAATATCTGACTCTGAAGGAATAATTTAATGAGTGAATAAATTAAGAATGAATGAGCAATAATATAAAAATGTTATGGAATTTTTCTTACTATAGGATCACTGTAGTTTTGAGCCAGTTTCTATTTTCATCCTCTTAACCTGAAGTGAACTTTTAAGTAGCATGTTAAAAGTAAATGCTATGAGATCGGCCAAAAAACATCCTGCTGTGATTTATGTCAAAGGGCGTTCTTCCTATGGCTTCATCTACGAGTTTTATAGTATCCAGCCTTACATTTAGGTCTTTAATCCATTTTGAGTTTACTTTTTTGTATGGTGTTAGAAAATGTTCTAATATCATCCTTTTGCATGTAGCTCTTTAGTACAACTTATTGAAAAGAGTGAAGTAAGTCAGAAAGAGGAAAATAAATAAATATTAATACATATATGTGGAAACTGGGAAAAGGGTACAGATGAACCTATTTGCAGAGCAGGAATAGAGATGCAAACATAGAGAACAGATGTGACACCTGGGGCTATGGGGTGGTGGGATGAATTGGGAGATTGGCATTGACATACGTACACTGCCGCATGTAAAACAGATAGCTAGTGGGAAGTTATTGTATTCTGCAAGAAGCTCAGCTCCGTGCTCTGTGGTGACCTAGATGGATGGGATGGGAGGGGGAGGGAGAGAGGTCAAGAAGAGGGGATGTACGTATATATACAGCTGATTCACTTCATTATACAACACAAACTAACAATATATAAAGCAACTATACCCCAATTTTTTTAAAAAAGTAAATGCTAGCTGTGACTTCTCTCAACTTCGTATATAAGCTCTATATGTCACATACAATTGTATTTTGTGGGGAAACATGATGTGGGCTTCCCTAGTGGCTCAGTGGTAAAGAATCTACCCGTAATGCAGGAAATGTGGGTTTGATCCCTGGGAAGATCCCCTGGAGAAGGAAATATCAACCCAATCCAGTATTCTTGCCTTGGAAATCCCATGGCCTGAGGAACCTAGCAGGCTACCAGCCCATGGGGTTGCAAAAGAGTGGGACACAACTTAGTGACTGAAAACGACAAATACATGATTACTAGAGACATTTGACCAATGAGAAATTTTTTTGTTTGTTGAATCACAGCCTTATATGTATTCAGTTATTTGGGCACATTGAAAGAGAGTCAAAAAGATAATAGTCTAACCTGTACTATTTTAGATTTTTAAGGAGAAGATATATTCCTTAAATAATCAAAATTCATGCAAAGAAATTTAAAAGGAGAGTCACTAGTAGAAAGAAAAATTTATAATAAAACTAACAAAATTTGGGTGTGAAAGAGAAGTGGGCAGGTTTGAGGTAAACTCCTCAGTGGTTTTCTGAAAGTGAAAGTTGCTCAGTCATCTCTGACTCTTTGCGACCCTATGGACTATATAGTCCATGGAATTCTCCAGGCAAGAATACTGGAGAGGGTAGCTTTTCCCTTCTCCAGGGGATCTTCACAACCCAGGGATTGAATGTAGGTCTTCCACATTGCAGGCAGATTCTTTACCAGCTGATACACAAGAGAAGCCCAAGAATACTGGAGTGGGTAGCTTATCCCTTCTCCAGAAGATCTTTCCAACCCAGGAATCCAACCAGGGTCTCCTGCATTGCAGGTGGATTCTTTACCAACTGAGCTGTCAGAAGCCTGGTTGCTTCCTAGAGGAGAGCAAATTGATCTGGTCTAACAATGATAAAACAAGAAACAGAGGGATAAGCCTGTTATTTAGAACTGTTGTGGGACTAGCAACATTACCCTTGGGAATAAGACTGGGGTGAGATGAGAGAATTTCAGTTATAATTCCATTGTCATTTGAATATCCCCTTTTGTCACCAATATGTTATCAACTGTGAAACTATTAATAATTTTTACACAATTTTAATAAGAGGCATGTCCCTCAAGATAGCCAAAAGGTCTTACATTACAGGTTTTGACTAATAAACAAAAGTTTTTCATCCACTGACAAAATCTTTGAATAGCATGCAAAGTCATCCAGGTTTGGACAAACCTCAGAAAGTTGGCCTTTGGCTCCTCCTCCTTTCCACTTCTAAACAGACAACATGAAACATAAAGGAAGTTTCCTGAAACATATACTCATTATCATTTTCTTAAGTAATTTTTAAATGGCTGATTCTTCATGCAGAATCTTATTAAAGCCAAACACAATGGAGCAAAATAATTTAACACATTTCAGACCCCTTCTCTTAATTCCACCTGCCAAGATCCTTGTTCTTGAAGCCACTTGTTATCCTATGATTTTTAAATCAACTGCTGTATCCAAAACTAGGCTCTTGGGAAGGAGGAGGTTTGAAGGTATATAGACACTGAAATATATAATACATATAATTCTAAGTACATAAATTCATTAATCCATTTTCTTCAACTTCCAGCTAACCATACTCTGACAATGTAATGTGGATGCAAACAATCCCTCTAAGGAATGAGAATGCCAACTTTGAGGTCATGCAATCCTAAACAGGGATTTAGCCTCTAAAAGAGGGTCTTTCTACTGCCAGTTTATTGCCCTGCCATCGTCACTCTACTTTCTTCAGCAAGTCTTTTTTAAAGAATCAGTGACCCATTGATAGGTGCACTCATGGTGTGTGCAGCCCTATCACTTAACACTGTGAAATTCTGTCTGCCAGACGGTGCCACAGGGAAACGTTGTCACTGGCAGGTGGCTGGTTTGCCTTGATGTTGCGATACCTATTTCTGGCGAAAATGCTCTGCTCTCCTTATTTTGTTACGCCCTCTCCCTGACAAAAAGCTGTCTTCCCAAGAGGCTTCCCCCCATGTCATGGAGCAGAGTTCATTTCTGTCAGGGCTCAGGTTGATAGCCATCGCAAGAGTAATGTCCAAACATAAGAAATCGTGATAATTAAACTTTTTTTTCTTTGCACAGAATAACTAATTGTAAAAATTGGCAGTCAGCCTGCCATTTGAAAGTGAAGAAAACATCTTGTTTTAACATCTGAGCAGGGATTTTTTTTGTAATCTGTAAACAATTGGACCATATGTAGTGTGATGGGAAACATGAAGGTTGTGATAGAACATCACTGAAGGAACCTTGTGTTTAATCACTGTTCTTTGATTCACTGAAATAGAAATTAGCTTTTTAAGTTCTGGGTTTTATCATGATTTTAAAGAGACAGTTCTTTTTCTTAAAATAGCAGACAACACCCAACAATTTACCAAGTCATTACTGTGATACCGGCAAAGAATTCCAATTTTTAAAAACCTAAGTGTGTTTTTAAGACACCTAAACAGGTAACAGATGTAGCCATGGGCTTTTATAGCCTTTGTTTTGGTCTGCAATTCACTTCAGTGATACAAAGAGTCTCCACACAATATAGTGCAACTCTTAGTAGATTTTTTTTGTAAATAAATCCTGTTATTTAAATTAAAGCAAAAAGGATCATCTCGAATTAAGTTATTTTTTTTAATGAAGTGATATCCTTTCCTAATTTTTGCTGTATTTTCCAGTTTATGATGTATAGCATCCTCAACTAAATCATGATATTAAAAAAGTAACTGTTAGCTTTCAAGTGGTAACTGTTTAAGTCCTTATATTTTTTTGAAAGATCCTAACATACCATGATTACATTTCTTTATATTCAGCTGATGGTATCTAAAGAAAAACAAATGATCAAGAGAACTTTGAAATCATAAGTATAGCAGCAATCTATAACACTGTATAAAATAGACGTTTTTGAAACAAGAAGAACACTAGGTTCTCTGTCTCATTTGCCACTAGCTAGATTTCAGTTTTTATACGAATAACTATATCTTTCAGTGCCTTTGTGCCTCTTTCCCCAAAAAGAAAATAGATAGCTAAATCAGACCAGTGATTTATAAAGGCAGAAGGGATAAGGAGAATCAGAGTCACATGAAGAACTTTTGTAAAACACTGTTGGGACAGAAAATGTCTTCTTTTGCTTCCTCTTACCTTATTGTCGCCTCAATCTCTACGGGTGGGTCACCTTGTGAATTCTGAGAAGTGTTGACACAGGATGTCCCTCAATAAAGGCCTATTTAATATAACTGAACATTTAAAAGCATTTCATTGTTGGAGGTGCTGTTATCTCATGTTTTTCAACCTAGGCTCAAATGTTTTTTTCTTGATAAAGTTTTTGACTATTTTGACTTGATCATTTTGACTATCTTATTGTGTCATTTTCCTACAGTCAATTTAAATAGGAAGAACATGGATACTGAGGCTTTGTCATACCCATCTCTATGCCTCAACTGGCTTCCAACTTCAGTTTTCTGGAAAGCTGCACTCATAGGTCTCAACCAGCAAGTTGACAAAGGAGTGTTCCATTTCTCTCCTGTAAAAGTTGTACTTACCTTGTTTTCAGGAAACCAACCTCCGTTTCCAAGGAAACAAGAACAAAAAGGCAGTTGGCAGCTAGCATCTGGGACTTAGAAGAACTCTCACATGTCAATTTCAACTGCTGGCTGCCGGCTCAAACCTAAAAATATGGAATATTAAAATCACCTTCATATTTTTAACACACAAAAGAATATCAAATCAATTTTTTCTTAATTTTTAAATAATTGAATTTAATAGCCAATCATATAAAATCTTCAAATAATATAACTAATTAAATGCCTTTTAATTGCTAGAAATAGCTCAATACAACTCAAGTTTTATTTTAAAACAGTAGTTAAAATCATAGGCACATATATATAGCAGGAATTTTTTTTCAATTTTACACCATTTGTTTTGAAATTTCCTCTTTTGCATAAATTATGTTGCTTTCTTATAACTTTCTATATTCCTAATTTCTTTCTTTAATCTTTAGAACTGTGTCTTTTGTTTATGCCATACAGCTTTGTAGTCTAAAGTGTTTTAGTAATGAGGCATCTTAAAGATGTAATTTCATAATCTTAGGCATGTATATACCCACATTAGCACAATCTGCTCCTTCTGAGTATCACCTGCTTGCGCGCATGGCTTTGTCCCTGAGAGCTGATCACTTCTCACCATTCTGTAATCTCCTGGCCTTCTTGCCTCATGGCTCCTGATTCATTTGAGTTCGTACATTCCTGCTGAAAGACAAACCTGGCTGAAATGGAAGATTTTCATAGGGAAGCAGTGAGAAATGAGATTTTTTTTTTTTTTTTTTCATGGAAGGCAGAAACTTGTGAAAATACTTTGGGTATTTAGACATTCATAGGAAGTGATTAGGGAGAAGACAATGGCACCCCATTCCAGTACTCTTGCCTAGAAAATCCCATGGACGGAGGAGCCTGGTAGGCTGCAGTCCATGGGGTCACTAAGAGTTGGACACGACTGAGCGACTTCCCTTTCACTTTTCACTTTCATGCATTGGAGAAGGAAATGGCAACCCACCTCAGTGTTCTTGCCTGGAGAATCCCGGGGACAGGGGAGCCTGGTGGGCTGCAGTCCATGGGGTCACTAAGAGTTGGACACGACTGAGCGAATTCACTTTCACTTTCACTTTTCACTTTCATGCATTGGAGAAGGAAATTGCAACCCACTCCAGTGTTCTTGCCTGGAGAATCCCAGAGACGGCGGGGCCTGGTGGGCTGCCGTTTATGGGGTCGCACAGAGTCGGACACGACTGAAGCAACTTAGCAGTAGCAGTAGCAGGAAGTGATTAATTGCCAGGAAAATAGAGTTTCAAACTGATACCTACATTCCATATTGGGTTATATTATTTTATCTTTTTCTACTATTTGCTTAATGTCGGCCAGTTAAAAATGAAAGTCTTTTAGAATTCTCTCTTTTGATTGTTTTGTTAGTTTATAGTATACCAGGTTCTTTGAACTCTGGATTGCTTTTGGATGAATGTTAGTAGGTAAAAATTTGTGGAAAATTGTACACAGCTATTTTTCAGATCTGCAATGTGGATTCATATTTTTATCAGTAACCTATTTGTAATGAGCTATAGGATAATTTTGTATAACTTCAGAGATTGTCTCTATGTTAGAAATTTACAAGCAAATATTGTTTCTTTCCTTTAAAATAGAAATAAAGGAGATATCAAGGTAAAAAAATTAGGAAGGAATCTTACTAAATTTCTAATTTCTATATCCTGAAATATGTATATTTACAATTATTTTTTTCTTGGTCCAACATCTTAGAAATTATACTTTTGATTTGCAAATGTAGATAATGTTTGATATTTTCACTTTTTTGTGGGGGATGGGAAACACATGGAATTCTAATATTCAAGATCTTTCACTACCATTAGAAATTCAACATTTCATGAGAGAAATAATCATACTTGCTTTCAGACAATAGTAAAGGCTATGGAGCAACTGTTTATAGAGAATAAATGTTATGAATGATAAAATTAATCTAATTTTGACAAATCTCCGAAGTAGGAAATATTACAACCTTTACTCTAAAATTTGTTCAAATCATACAGTAAGACTAATCTCAAATATTATTGTCTTTTAGAATAGTTTTGTCTTGAGGTATAATTCACATACCATACAATTCACTGTTAGGAAGTATTCATATCCATAGTCTCCATACACATACAAGATTGCAGACCCATCACCACTTATTCCAGAATATTTTTGTCACCCTAAAAAGAAATTTTACACCTGTTGGTAGGTGCTGTTCAGTCCCTCCCTCTATCCTCTGATAGTAACTAGCCTACTTTCTGTCTCTATGAAATTGCCTATTCTGAATATTTCATATAACAGAATCATGTAATATGCAACTTTTTGTGTTTGATTTCTTTCGTTAAACATAGAATTTTCAAAGTGTATCCAAGTTGTGGAAAATATCAGCATTTCCTTCCTTTTAATGTTTCATTGCATGAATATGATTAACCAGTATATTTGTTCATCAGTTGATGGAAATATGTGTTGTTCACATTTTTTGACCATTATGAATCTTGCTGCTATAAACACTGATGTACAATTTTGTATGAACATGTTTTCAATCCTCTTGGGTATTTACATGAGAAGGGAATTGTTGAAT
Source organism: Bubalus bubalis (assembly GCF_019923935.1). Lineage (NCBI taxonomy): Eukaryota > Metazoa > Chordata > Mammalia > Artiodactyla > Bovidae > Bubalus > Bubalus bubalis. Next base: position 18,722,500 of record NC_059165.1, read on the forward strand.
CAAATGATGATTTCAAGATATTTGTTTAATTATGCAAGTAATTCCATTATAATGTTGGAAATGGAACACCCCCCCAAATAAAACAGAATCATATGCAATTTTACCCACCTATGGTTGTTTTTAAGACCATATCAACAACAACAAAGAGCAAGCAAATACTTACATAGAGTTAATTCATCATTGATAGAGTGATTTTTATGTTTTTGATTTTATTTGAATAATGAGATTTTAGTAACAGAGGATTTCATGTAATATATTACTGAGATATTGTTTATATTACTTCCATTTTAAATTTTAGGAAAATATCCAGAAGTAGGCTCAGGTATCTGGGTAAGTTAGCTATTCTGCAACCTAATAATCATAATGCAGCATTAAAACAAAGATTTTAATTCATATTCAACATAGGATAGAAATAATTTTATTTTAAATAAACTGACATGCAAAGAGTTCAAAAAAAAAATCTCTGTGATCTAGTAGTCATTCTTAAAAACTCAATTACTGTTGAAATGCTTCAAATATACTACTATAGCATTGAAATAATTATACTTGAGCCTTGAACAATGAGGGTTTGACTGCGTGCTTATCAGATCAGATCAGTCGCTCAGTCGTGTCCAACTCTTTGCGACCCCATGAATCGCAGCACGCCAGGCCTCCCTGTCCATCACCAACTCCCGGAGTTCACTCAGACTCACGTCCATCGAGTCAGTGATGCCATCCAGCCATCTCATCCTCTGTCGTCCCCTTCTCCTCCTGCCCCCAATCCCTCCCAGCATCAGAGTCTTTTCCAATGAGTCAACTCTTCGCATGAGGTGGCCAAAGTACTGGAGTTTCAGCTTTAGCATCATTCCTTCCAAAGAAATCCCAGGGCTGATGTCCCTCAGAATGGACTGGTTGGATCTCCTTGCAGTCCAAGGGACTCTCAAGAGTCTTCTCCAACACCACAGTTCAAAAGTTTCAATTCTTCAGCACTCAGCCTTCTTCACAGTCCAACTCTCACATCCATACATGACTACTGGAAAAACCATAGCCTTGACTAGACGGACATTTGTTGGCAAAGTAATGTCTCTGCTTTTGAATATGCTATCTAGGTTGGTCATAACTTTCCTTCCAAGGAGTAAGCGTCTTTTCATTTCCTGGCTGCAGTCACCATCTGCATTGATTTTGGAGCCCAGAAAAATAAAGTCTGACACTGTTTCCACTGTTTCCCCATCTATTTCCCATGAAGTGATGGGACCTGATGCCATTATCTTTGTTTTCTGAATGTTGAGCTTTAAGCCAACTTTTTCACTCTCCACTTTCACTTTCATCAAGAGGCTTTTGAGTTCTTCTTCACTTTCTGCTATAAGGGTGGTGTCATCTGGGTATCTGAGGTTATTGATATTTCTCCCAGCAATCTTGATTCCAGCTTGTGTTTCTTCCAGTCCAGCGTTTCTCATGTACTCTGCATATAAGTTAAATAAACAGTGTGACAATATACAGCCTTGATGTACTCCTTTTCCTATTTGGAACCAGTCTGTTGTTCCATGTCCAGTTCTAACTGTTGCTTCCTGACATGCATAAAAATTTCTCAAGAGGCAGGTCAGGTGGTCTGGTATTCCCATCTCTTTCAGAATTTTCCACAGTTGATTGTGATCCACACAGTCAAAGGCTTTGGCATAGTCAATAAAGCAGAAATAGATGTTTTTCTGGAACTCTCTTGCTTTTTCCATGATCCAGCGGATGTTGGCAATTTGATCTCTGGTTCCTCTGTTTTTCTAAAACCAGCTTGAACATCAGGAAGTTCAAGGTTCACATATTGCTGCTTATACTTGATTTTTTTTTTCTGTTAGTAAATACCACAGTACTACATGATCTGCAGTTGGTTGAATCTGTAGATGCAAATATGGAAGAACCTTAGATTAAGGAGAAAGCACGTGCATGAGAATGGGCCAACTATAATTTACAGGCAAAATTTGGATGACATAGATAACCAGCACTCCTCATCCTCACATTGTTCAAGATCAATGGTTGCTGCTGCTGCTGCTAAGTCACTTCAGTCGTGTCCGACTCTGTGCGACCAGTAGTTTAGCTTATTTTTTTCTCATTGGCTTACAGTAACAGCGTCTTACTGAGTTTGGAGTTTCAGATTTACCAACCTTTTACTTTGTAGTCTTCTCTCTTTAGATGTATACATTTGTGAGTGTCTTTTTAAAATAAAGTGTATATGAGTGTGTGTGTGTATACATATATACTACATATATATGTATACATATACATACTACATATACATATATATACTACATATATATGTATAGACATACACTTTATAAAGTATATATACTATATAAAGTGTATATATATATATATTTTATAAAGTCTCTAAGGTATGCGTATAAAAGATACACAAACATGTATGTATGTGTGTGCATATACTCTGTCTCTCTGTCTCTCATTATAGTTGGGAAATCTTTACAAAAATGAGCATCTCCATTTTGTATTAATATTTACCAGTGTCCAGTAATTTACTTCCAGTCACAAAATGAGACTGTCAATGACATTTTATAAAGAATCTTATGTTAATTTTCTTTCTTGAAAAACAATAATAGTCATATGTACAGAATTAACCCAATTGGCCTTTCTTTTGTAAAAACAAAAGCTGCTATTCAAACATTTCTTATTATAATTTATTGAACATAGCCTGCATTAGTCAAAGAAGTTTAATAGTCTGGACAAAGATGCTCTATTTTAAAAACAGAAATACAAAGGAAGTACATGGAGTGTCTAATAGTACATCATCCTCTGGAAAATATTGCCCTTTATTAAACGAACTTTTCTCTCAATGTCTTTTATTCTCCTTTTCTCCTCCTAATGATCCTCAATTCCTCTCTGTCAATCACCCCTATAGTCTTTCACTCTTTCACTAGTTTCTTTTTGGTCATCCAATTATTTATCTGTGATGTTAGAGAAGTGTGTTGGAGAAGTGTTGAACCATGGTGTTGGAGAAGACTCTTGAGGGTCCCTTGGACAGCAAGGAGATCCAACAAGTCTATCCTAAAGGAAATCAGTCCTGAAAATTCACTGGAAGGACTGATGCTGAAGCTGAAACCCTAATACTTTGGCCACCTGATGTGAAGAACTGACTCATTGGAGAAGACCCTGATGCTGGGAAAGATTGAAGGCGGGAGGAGAAGGGGACGACAGAGGATGAAATGGTTGGATGGCATCACTGACTCAATGGACATGACTTTGAGTAAACTTCAGGAGTTGGTGATTGACAGGGAGGCCTAGTTTGCTGCAGTCCATGGGGTCACAAAGAGTCAGACACAACTGAGCAACTGAACTGAACTGAATTATTTATCAATGTAGCTTTTCATCTAAATACTTTCATACCTAGGCTGGCTCAGAGCACTTAGTCATTTTCATTCAATCAATTCAACTAATATTTATTAAATGCCTAATATATTCCTAATTATTTGTGAGAAGTCCCTGGATACTGAAAAAAGCAGATTACTCAGGAAATCCATAACATCATTCTTGCCCTAGTGTAAATATGATGTATACACACACACAATAATTGGAGAAAACAAGGGTAAGAGACAAGGTGTATTTTTAAAGACAAACAAGATACATGAACTGGATTCAGTTCAGTTCAGTTCAGTCGCTCAGTCTTGTCTGACTCTTTGCTACCCCATAAATTGCAGCACGCCAGGCCTCCCTGTCCATCACCAACTTCCAGAGTTCACTCAGATTCACGTCCATCAGGTCGGTGATGCCATCCAGCCATCTCATTCTCTATTGTCCCCTTTTCCTCCTGCCCCCAATCCCTCCCAGCATCAGAGTCTTCTCCAATGAGTCAACTCTTCGCATGAGGTGGCCAAAGTACTGGAGTTTCAGCTTTAGCATCATTCCTTCCTTTTTTTTTTTTTTTAATTTAATTTTATTTTTAAACTTTACAAAATTGTATTAGTTTTGCCAAGTATTGAAATGAATCCACCACAGGTATACATGTGTTCCCCATCCTGAACCCTCCGCCCTCCTCCCTCCCCATACCATCCCTCTGGGTCGTCCCAGTGCACCAGCCCCAAGCATCCAGTATCGTGCATCGAACCTGTACTGGCAACTCGTTTCATACGTGATATTATACATGTTTCATCATTCCTTCCAAAGAACACCCAGGACTGATCTCCTTTAGAGTGGATTGGTTGGATCTCCTTGTAGTCCATGGGACTCTCAAGAGTTTTCTCCAACACCACAGTTCAAAGCATCAATTCTTTGGTGCTCAGCCTTCTTCACAGTCCAACTCTCACATCCATACATGACCACTGGAAAAACCATAGCCTTGACTAGACAGACCTTTGTTGGCAAAGTAATGTCTCTGCTTTTGAATATGCTATCTAGGTTGGTCATAACTTTCCTTCCAAGGAGTAAGCGTCTTTTAATTTCATGGCTGCAGTCACCATCTGTAGTGATTTTGGAGCCCAGAAAAATAAAGTCTGACACTGTTTCCCCATCTATTTCCCATGAAGTGGATTAGGAAAAGACAATTTCAGAGAAGAATGAGGATAACACTGGATAAGTAAACCACAGAGGGGTGACTCCCTTAATATATCTTGAAGTATACCCAGGAAGAAGTCTCATTTTATCGAATTTTATCAAATTTATAAGAAAAAAAGGGACCCAAAACCCTGCAACATTAAAAAAAGTTTAGCGGAGTGTGAAGAAAACATCTAACTTGGGTTACTCCTTTACGGAAAGTAAGACTTTCTAATGATTAAAACAACAACAACAACAACAAAAACCCTCTAATATTCAAGATAAGCTGGTAACAAAATGTTTGAGCAGTAGATCTCCCAAATGATACGAATTCATTGTTGACCATTATATAAATTGTTTCTATAAGCTGAGATAATACAAAGAGTCAAAACGACTCATTGTCTAGTGGTAGACATAGGGCTTCCCTGGTGACTCAGACATTAAAGAATCTGCCTGTAATGCAGGAGACCCAGGTTCAATTTCTGGGTTGGGAAGAACCCCTGGAGAAGGGAATGGCAACCCACTCCAGTATTCTTGCCTGGAGAATTCCATGACAGAGGAGCCTGGTGGGCTACAGTCCAAGGGGTTGCAGAGAGTTGGACACCACTGAGTGACTAACACTTTCCCTTTTCATATCAGACACAGGAATATAATGTATGGACATGAGGGGTAGGGCTCGGAAGGGGAGAAAATATTTTAAAATATATTAATGGGGTTGCAGAGTAATAAAATTGTGTGAAATGGAATTAGTGAATTGGGAGAGAACCAGTTAATACTATATGTAATGAGCTTGAATCTGATACTGTATTTGATCAAAACACTTCCTTAGACCCTGGTGTTCAGGAATCTGTCATGTAGAAAATCAGATATGAGACTGGATATACAAGTGGCTGCATCCTATAATTAATTGCAAATTACAATATGACAAAAATGGATATATACATTTGAGTTTTGTACATGAGTAAGTCTTAACTTAAATCATCATGATAGATGTATTCCTGAGGTTTTGTTGTGCTAAGCCTCATCACCTCTTCGCACTTGCCCCTTTCTTATTAAACAGCCTAGATCCCTGCAGTAGCAAGTCAATTCCATCTTTGTTGTCTTAAACTTTATTACTACCTTTGACTCTCTAGTGTTCCTGACTTTATGGAGGCTTATAGAATGGAATCTAAACTGCTTTATACGCGTAGTTCTCCTTTGTTAATACCAATATTTCTACTTTAATATCCTTTGATGGATTACAAAATACCTTCAGTGACATCATGATATTGTATATCCTTGTTATATTGCACAGTTGCTGTTTCTGTTCAGTCACTAAGTTGTGTCTGCCTCTTTGTGACCCCATGGACTAGAATACACCAGGCTCCTCTGTCCACTATCTGTCCTCCTCCACTGTCTCCCAGAGTTTGCTCAAATTCATGTTCACTGGATCTGTGCTAACAATCTCCTCCTCCACCACCCCTTTCTCCTTTTATCTTCCATCTTTCCCAGCATCAGGGTCTTTTCCAATGAGTCGGCTCTTCTCATCAAGTGGCCAAAGCATCAAAGTTTCAGCTTCAACATCAGTCCTTCCAATGAATATTCAGGACTGATTTTCTTTAGGATTGATTAGTTTGATTTCCTTGGTGTCCAATAGACTCTCAACAGCCTTCTCCAGCACAGCTGAAAAGCTTCAATTCTTTGGCATGCAGCCTTCTTTATGGTCCAATTCTCACATGTATATATAACTACAGAAAAGCCATAGGTTTGACTAGACGGACCTTTACTGGCAAATTTATGTCTCTGCTTTTTAATATACTGTCTAGGTTTGTCATAGCTTTTCTTCCAAGGACCAAACGCCTTTTAATTTCATGGCTGCAGTCACCATCTACAGTGATTTTGGAGTCCAAGAAAATAAAATCTGTCACTACTTCCACTCTTCCCTTCTATTTGCCATGAAGTGATGGGATTGGGTGCTATGATCTTTGTTTTTGGAATGTTGAGTTTCAAGCCAGCTTTTTCACTCTCTTCTTTCTTCCTCATCAAGAGCTATGGCCATTTTTGGAGGTCTGATAAGTCAAATGTTTTATTCACAGTTATATACAGTTCATTCAGGCTTAGTCAAAACTAGAACTCAGGTATTTAGACTCTGGCCCTTTTAAATGTAGAAGATTCCTCAGGCCTCTGAAATGCATAGGTAAACCCTGTACATAGTACAAATGGAACACACATCCTTTGGGAGACTATGTTAGAGTGACAAGTATGTAATAGGCAAAGTAGCACTGAGGTGAAATTTCTCACCCTGAAAGTATGAGCAAAGGCAAATAAACACATACATATACTTATGTGAAGTGAAAGTCACTCAGTTGTGTCTGACTCTTTGCGACCCCATGGACTCTACAGTCCATGGAATTCTCCAGGTCAGAATATTGGAGTGAGTAGCCTTTTCCTTCTCCAGGGGATCTTCCCAACCCAGAGATCGAACCCAGGTTTCCCGCATTGCAGGTGGATTCTTTACTAGCTGAGTCACAAGGGAAGCCCAAGAGTACTGGAGTGGGTAGCCTATCCCTTCTCCTGCGGATCTTCCTGACCCAGGAATCAAACCGAGGTCTCCTGCATTGCAGGTGGATTCTTTACCAACTAAGCTATCCGGGAAGCTCATATAACTATGTATATAATCTTAATGTAAGGTACTATCTGTTGATAGTTTATTATGCCTTAGGTGTTGGGACAATATATGATTATACATTTTCCAATTTATGTCTCACAGTAAGTTTATTGGAAAAAAGTTTACATAAGTGAAGTCACTTGGGCTTGGGTTGTTTTATTAGTCTTGATATACAATTATTATCTGAAAAAGAAGCAATACTATATTAAGTATGATAATCTACTCATCTTAATTAAAAATATGTAATGAAAATATATGAATCTTAAAATATGAGAATATATATGCAAATAGCATATAAATGACCTGCAAAAATGTGAAGAAATACACTAGACAAAATGCTGTAACTATGACATGTAGGTATACCACATACTTTTTTAAATATATACTTAGATGTGGATATATGTCATGTATTTATAATATTATTTAGATGATTCTATTTGCTTATTAGATTATTAATTTACTTTGAGTAAAAGCCATTAAGAAGATGGGGAATCATGGTGATGTAAGGCAGATTTTTTAATTTAATGCAGTGTTCTTTCCATGCTTTTAATCAAGTACATTCTATGTCTGTTATGTGTCTATGTTATGCGGTAAACCAGTGAATCCTGGGTAATTACATAAGAAAGAGAAGTGATTTCAACAGAGAAAAAAAAATCCTAAAAAAAATTAGTTATGCCAAGTCGGTAGAATCAATCTGAGTATTTCTGATGATGGAAAATGATTATCTGAAATTCAGAAAAGCCCTTTGAATTCCATTTTAGGTATTAGTTTCAATAGCACATCTCACCAAAACTGTAGTCCCAGTGATAAAAAACTGTAAAATTGACTGATCTGAGTCATGTCTTTATTCTTCACTTGCCTATTAGATTTTGAAGGTGCTAATGAACTGTGAAATGGCCACAGGCAGGCAGCCAGAGGGAAAAAAAGAGAGAAGTCACAGACCTGGATCACCACAAAATGAGTAATTAGTCACTGAATAATGGGGAATTCAACTACATTAAACCTCTATCTGCTGCATGTATTTTCTATCAAAACTAGCTAGAAATGTAGCTCAAAATCCATTTTCTGAAGTTCTAAAGACTGTGTCCATTACTTTAATTACAACTGAAAGTGTCTTCTCAGAGTCCTCAGGTGGATTGAGGATGGAGAACACAGCCATTTTTTCCATGAAAGATGGATCATTAGATGATAGAGCAAATATATTTTTTCAGGTTATCCTATTCCAAATGTAGAATACATTCTCTATATAGATATATGTCCATTCTGCACCAAGATTTTAGATGCTTTAGCCCAATCCTCATCAGTGTAGGGTTTTTATTGTACTAATTTTGATTATTTTCTGTGACCCTATTGATATATGTAGCAAGGTTTTATACATTCTTTTAAAATATTCTTTTCCGCTCAATATCCTTGATTTATTACAAGATATTAAAAACAGTTCCTTGTGCTATACATCAGAACCTTGTTGTTTATCTAGTCTAAATATAATAGTTTCCATCTACTAACCCCAAACTCCCAGTTCATCCCTGTCCCTCCGCCTGGACAACCACAGTCTGTTCCCCATGTCTATGAGTCTCTTTCTGCATTGTAGATAGGTTCATTTGCGTCATGTTTTAGATTCCACATATGAGTGGTATCATATGGTGTTTGTCTTTCTTTTTCTGACTGACTTCACTTACTATGATAATTTGTCGTTGCATCCATATTGCTACAAATGGTATTTCTTTCTTTTTTGTAGCTGAGAAATATTCCATTGTATATATGTTCCACATCTTTGAGGGGGGCGGGGAGGGGGGGGTAGAGCTGCTTTACACTGTTGTGTCAGTTTCTGCTATACAGCAAAGTGAATCAGCCATACAGATACATATATCTCAGCTTTTGTTTGGGATTTGCTTCCCATTTTGGTCACCACAGAGCTGTGCTATACAGTATGTTCTCATTAGGTATCTACTTTATACTGCTGCTGCTGCTGCTAAGTCCCTTCAGTCATGTCTGACTCTGTGCTACCCCATAGACGGCAGCCCACCAGGCTCCCCCATCCCTGGGATTCTCCAGGCAAGAACACTGGAGTGGGTTGTCATTTCCTTCTCCAATGCATTAAAGTGAAAAGTGAAAGTGAAGTCGGTCAGTCATGTCCGACTCTTCGCGACTCCACGGACTGCAGCCTACCAGGCTCCACCGTCCATGGGATTTTCCAGGCAAGAGTACTGGAGTGGGGTGCCATTGCCTTCTCCGTAATATACATATGTCAATTATGTTGCAAGTTTTGTAGTAGATGTCTTGGTCCATGATTGATTTCAAAATCATCAAGTTTCTGCTTGGAAGAAAGCAAAACATAATTTGGTGCTACGTATTGATATGTGTGGGAGTGTATGTATTCACATGCTAATGCACCTGAATGGATTTTATTTCATGATACCAAGAACCACTGACACCAAAGAGGAGAACCTGGAAGATAGCTTATAACTTTTTATCTATGTAAGGAATGTAAGTATGAATATATAAAGCAACTCTCTGGCAATGAGTTATTCCTATTTTACTGAATCAGGATTCATTTTCACTAAACTAATAATGTAAAACTTTTAGATAGAATTTAGATTCTGAAAACATACTTTGTAAACATTTTAGTTCTCATTGTTCTCCACTTTTTTTTTTTTTTTTTTTCGGCTTTCAAATAGAATTATTGCTTTTCTTCTAGGCTTCTGTATGAGGAAAAGATGTATTCTGCATATATCTTTATCATCTTGGAGCTCATAGAAAAGAAAACAAAAGTAAAACAATCTTCCCTTTCTGTTTTATTTTTAGAATTTCAGGTTTTTATTTTATTTCCCAGATACTTGACAATGTAACTGGTTACCGAATTTACACCATGTCCTTATCAGGACATTTAGGAGCAAAAGCTGTTGTACATGCAACTTTAATTGGATATAATCTTAACATGCTAGTCCAATATCACTGCTGTGTCATTATAGGAATATAAACAGATTCTTTTTTATCAACTGCTGTGGACAGTGTCAAAAATCTATGAAGAATTTTAAGTTTGATTGTCCAGGAACTCACTCGTAAACACTAATGTTTTATTTGCATTGCCATAAAATATTCATAAAAAATTCAATGCCATGCAATAGAAGGTGTTTATTTCTTAATGAGTTTAAGTTAATCACGATATGTTAGGGTAAGAGTTACCTCCAAAACTCTTTCAGGAAATCTGTAAGTCTTCCTCAGTGCTCAGGATTCTAAATATTTGGCAGTTTATTTCAGCATTAGTCAGTATTCCTGGAATCCATCTTTTCTTTTAGTTTTACTTTAATAGAGCCTCTGACTTTTGGAATTCTGGTATTTCTATTATTGTTAATAATATTACTTCTGTTAATACTACAACTCTTTCTGACATGTCATTGCAATAAAGTAGGAAACTGACAAAGCCATTCTACATTCTCTAAAATGAGTAACTCTGTGCATTATATGATTCACCTCCTTGGCTACATCTAACTTTTTCCTTGGATCTTGGTACCTGAATATGTGCATGTTAGTTTTCTGTGGGTGCAGAGTCTGTGATATCGTGGGACACAGGGTTTGAGGGTGCCCTTTTTAGAGCAGCCACGGTCACAGGGTGAGCAGTTGCTCAGAAAGCCACGAAGACAAGAGATTATGCAGAGCAGGATAAGGAGATGGAGTAAGAAATGAATCTACGGTTCCCGTAGGTAGTGATACTACATTTTACTTATATAAGACACTCATGTATTCACTAACAAGGACTGTATCCCATGTTTTTGTGTTTTAATTTAAGCTACTTTGCAATGATCTCTTTGTCTTGAAGCTAAATATGCTTTAAGATTACTTATGGAACTTATAGTTGTTTTTTTTTAAAATGTGAATCACTTGGGGTGTTCTTGTATTAAGTTTGTTTTCTTTGAAAAAATCCAAAAGCTTACTAAAAGCTTGCTTTTACAAGGGATTTGGGGGGAATGATAAAACTGTGTCTTAATTATGGTTATACAGCTGCATGCATTTGTCTAAACTCATAGAACTGTTCACTAAAAAGTGAATTTTGCTATTCATAAATTAAAAATAAAAATCTAAAATATGTTTTTCAAGATTCTGAATATACTGCTGTATAATTTTGATTTTTAAAAAAATCTATCTGATACAAAAAATGTGAAATCTGGGTCGTCAATCTCCTCCTTTTGGTTTGGAAGATGGGTTTCAGGAAGACAGAGAGATTGTCTTATTTAAGACTTTATCCTGATACCTAGCATACTATAGTCATTTAAATGACCAGAATGAATGAATGAATGAATGACTTGTGTACCTAATGGTACAGGATCATAGCCAGAATATATTAAATGTCCAATATCACTAGCCAAATACCAAACACATGTCTGAAGAATGTATATGGTTTACAGAATTTGTATACTGAAGACACACAGTACATATAAACATGTCTCTCTCTCTCTCACTTCTTTCTTTCGTCCCTCCTCCTGAAGGATCACAGAAAGGATCATAATTCTTCACAATTATGTGTTTTCTTATCTCCACATTTTCCTATTTATTCATTCAACACATATTTCTTCGCTTCTATCACTTGTACCATAGGATCTGGGCTGCAGTGGAATGTCAGCTTCATGCTTCAGGAATCTTGATTATGTTAGTGAAATTTCGTCTATGTACTTCTTCCAGTTATGCTCACTTATTCATGTCTACCTTGTTCCCACCTCACCATAAATGAAGAAGTAGAGACATGGATTGTTTAGGACATAAATTAACTTGGCCAAGATCACAAAACTTAAAGAGACTTAAGAGTCAGCTCTGGATTCAAACCCATCCTTGTGATTGCAAACACTCCATATTTGTTATCTCTCATTATCAGATAACACATTATGTGCTATCTCACTGTTCTACTATGAATGGGCTCACTCAACATGTCTCTAGCTGTGATCTGTTAGTATTGTTGTTTTTAAGATTAGTTCTTCCATAAATTTTCCTCTTATCTTTATCTAAACTTCTACTTTGCTTACTCTATAGCTTAAGCAAACACTGTATTATATCTACTGAATTTCTACTGTGTATAGGAACAATATATTCCTTATACAAGCATGGACCTGGCATTATCAATTCATTTTATATTGAATCACCTTATTGGTTCACCATGGTATAGAACTATCTATTTTTCAATACTGGCCTACTTTAAATATTAGAACCATTAGTAAATTAGGTTCACATTTTTTAATATTTTTTTAAAAAAGCAGTTTTAGGGTTAGTGGAATTTAGAAAGATGGTAACAATAACCCTGTGTACGAGACAGCAAAAGAGACACTGATGTATAGAACAGTCTTATGGACTCTGTGGGAGAGGGAGAGGGTGGGAAGATTTGGGAGAATGGCATTGAGACATGTAAAATATCATGTATGAAACAAGTTGCCAGTCCAGGTTCGATGCACGATACTGGATGCTTGGGGCTAGTGCATTGGGACTACCCAGAGGGATGGTATGGGGAGGGAGGAGGGAGGAGGGTTCAGGGTGGGGCACACATGTATACCTGTGGTGGATTCATTTGGATATTTGGCAAAACTAATACAATTATGTAAAGTTTAAAAATAAAATAAAATTTAAAAAATTAAAAATTAAAAATAAAAAAGCAGTTTTAGGTTCATAGCAAAATTGAGTAGACTATATACAGATTTCTCATATATCCTATGTTCTCATAAGGAATAAGGGATTCCTTATTCCTTGCTACCAACATCTCTCAACAGAGTGCTTTATTTGTTGTTATCAGTGAACCTACTTTGACACGTCATTCTCACCCAAAGTTCAGTTTAAGGTTCATTCTAAATGTTGTACATACCATGAGCTTGGACAAATGTGTGTCATATGTCTATGTTATAGTATCAAACAGCCCAATTTCATTGTTCTAAAAGTCCTCAGTGCCCCACCTACATATTTCTCTCTCTCCCTTAATTCCTGGCAATCACTAATCTTTTTTTTTTTTTACTGTCTCTTTTTATAGTTTTGCTTTTTTCAGAATATCTTATAGTTGGAATTATACAGTATATAGCTTTCATATTTGCTCTTTTCACATAATAGTATGCATTTAAGTTTCCTTGATGTTTTTCATAGCTTGATAGCTCCATTACTTTTAGCACTTAATCCTTTATCTGGATGTACCACAGTTTATCCATTCTACTGAAGAACACCTAGGTTGCTTCCAAGTTTTGGAAGTTATGAATAAAGCTGCTACAAGGTATATGTGAACCTTTACTCCCATTGTAAATGCGAGTGAACACTCACTCCCATTGCCCTAAACAAATGGGTATGTATGTGTGCATGTATGTATGTGTGTGTGTGTGCTACTGCTAAGTCACTTCAGTCGTGTCCGACTCTGTGTGACCCCATAGACGGCAGCCCACCAGGCTCCCCCGTCCCTGGGATTCTCCAGGCAAGTACACTGAAGTGGGTTGCCATTTCCTTCTCCAATGCATGAAAGTGAAAAGTCAAAGTGAAGTCACTCAGTCGTGTCCGACTCTTAGCGACCCCATGGACTGCAGCCCACCAGGCTCCTCCATCCATGGGATTTTCCAGGCAAGAGTACTGGAGTGGGGTGCCATTGTGTGTGTATGTATACACATATATTCTGCAGACAGAATATAATTTCAGCTTCCATATATATAGTAAATAGGTATGTTTTCAGAACAAGAAATAGGATATGAATATCAATTAGAAAGCTTACAGTATGAGCTGTTTGAAGAACAATTGTGCTCAATCATTGGCAACATCTTTGCCTTTGAATTGACACCAGATAAGTGAATAAGAAAATTCATGGATTACACTCTTCCATTCACATGCTGTTATGTCAACCAACATTCCCCACTTAGTAACTTCTTGGCATCCACATGAATTACTAAGGCCACTTATTTTGGTATATTAAGTGGAAAAAGAAAAAAAAAAAAGAGTCTCTGAGCAAAGAAACTTCAATTAATTTAAAACAATAATGGGCTCTAAAATAACTGCATTTTAACAACGAAGTTCATTAAACATTTTCTCCAACTCATAACCATTATTTTGCTTAGTCAGATGTTTTCTCAAAGGAGAGTTCATTCATTTTAACTGCTTAAAATGCATGATGAATGAAGCAATTTGCCTTTTTATTTACATTTTACCACTGATAATATTTTATTAAAAACACTAGCACAAAAGACCACATTGTGACTTTAATCAGTACTAACTTTCTAGGGCAAAGCTTTGTCTTACATTTAAAACTTTGGAGTTACGTTTGTGAGTGATACAAAATAAGATGTCCCTAGAAATTACTAGAATACTGTTATAAAATTAATACATGCCCATTGTTTAACATAAACATAAGTACATGCAGATTAATGATCTCTGTTTAATAACAATTTTTTTCAGAGATAAATGAGAGTTGCAATGTTTAGATTACAGAGAAATTATACTGTATTAAAATGAGTTGTTATAGTAGGGACTTTTTAAAATATATTTCAAGTCTGTGAGCAGGTAAATTGGAACTGACCATGCGAAATTTCTAAAACAACATTATCAACATCACTTGTATTTTTCCATTCCAATATAACAGTACCCATAGATTTTCTTATTTTTTTTTTCAGTGTACGAAATGTGTTTCAGAATGTGTTTTAAAATCTACTCATTACTGGCAATCATCTCCTAACAATTAATATGCATAAGCAGCTTCTTACTTCTCACAATACCCATAAAATTTGGAAGCTAAACATTTTATTATCAGTTACAAATTGATCTTTTAAAAAAAAGTTTCAGTGAATAAAGAGAAAACCAGGATGTTGTGAATAGGGTAAAATTTTATTTGGGGTTAACTTTCTATATTTTTTGTAGATAGTAGTTTTTTCCTTAAATTTCTATAAATTATAATAGTTTTAAAAGATTACATTTTTGGATTTTCCAAGTAGTTAATCTTATAATCTATAACAAGGAAAATCACACCATTCTGAGTATTGTATATCTGATTTTTTTAACCTCTTTTGCTGCAAGGGCTAAACCCTTTAGTATAATCTCAAAAAGTAACTTTGAACTGAGAAGTTCTATCTTGTTACTGCATTGAATTATAATGCTTAGAATGTGTCTTAATTAAAATGACACATGTTGGTGACTTCTGTTGAATAGCTTATAAATCAAGGAAATTTTCTTTTTATTCTTGATTTGCTAAGACTTTTTTTTTTTAATAAAGAATAAGTGTTGAGCTTTATCAACTTCTTTTGTGAGACTTATTAAGGCGATCATAATTGTTCTTCTGTAATCTGTTTATATGAGTAATTATATTAATAAATTTTATTATATTAAACTGAGATAATCCCATGATAATGGTCATAATGCATTATTCTTTTAATAATATTTTTATAAACAACAATATCATTTTAATAACACTATTTTATTTTGATAATCTTGTATTGAGGATTTTCACATCTTTCTTTGTATAAAATTAGCTTTTCTTGCTTATTATCCTTGCCCAGGTTTAAAATTAGCATTATTATAGTTTCATAACAAATGCTAAATAACTTCCTCTGTCTCCCTTTTCCTTTCTCACCCTCCCTCTCCTCCTCTCTCTTTCTCCCCTCAACTCCATCCCACCACTTTCTCTCTGCACTAGAACATTAACTTAACAAAGAATTATTTGTTCATTGCCATTTTTGTCAGAATTAAACTATTGGGCTTAGAGTCCGTGATAGAAAAATATCTGTCTCGTACATAATATCTTCTACAGTTACTGGTCTACTAGACATCTGTGTTTCTTGAATCTGGTGATTTAAGTTTTCCTATAAAATAAAAAGTTTTATCTGTGTGTTCAAGCATAAAAGTTCTATATATGTATATAAAATTATACATACTAATCTCAAACAATATATAATTGTGCACCCTAATGTTTTTAACATTAATTTTTGCCTCTCTCTTCTCTAAACCAGTTTCTCAGACTTTCCAAAGGTTTGTCTTATTTACTAGCCTTTTCAACATCTTATGGAAAATTCAAACAAAATTTTTGGCCAAACCAATATTATTTTTCTAATTTATTTGATTTAATTTTGTTTTTAGCTTCATTAATAGAAAATTTAGTTTATTTATAAGGGATTTTGTAGCTTTAAATATTTCCAGCTTTGGTCACACATGACAGGTTTTGATTCATAATATTCTTGTGTCATTTTTATTTCCCATACTCTGTAATTGATTTTAATTTGTTCCATAATTCACAACTAATTTAGATTATTTTCCTTAACATGGAAGTATCTGTGCAGATAGAGATCCAAGATCTGTATATACACAAGTATACATAACAAACACTATAATGGGTAGTTCCCTGGTGGCTCAAAGGATAAAGCATCTGCCTGACACGCGGGAGACCCGGGTTTGATCCCTGGGTTGGGAAGATCCCCTGGAGAAGGAAATGGCAACCCACTCCAGCATTCTTGCCTGGAGAATCCCATGGACAGAGGAGCCTGGCAGGCTACAGTCCACGGGGTCGCAAAGAGTCGGACACGACTGAGCGAGTTTACTTCACTTCACTTTATACATAACACAGGTGTATGTGTAGGTATATATGTGTGTGTGTATATGTGCATGCATACATGTATATGCATACATTTACTTACTTGGTAAAGCTTTCTTTATTATTGATTATCTATTAACTCTAGCTTATCATTTATCTTATTTAAATACACAATATAGTTACCTTTTTTCTATTCAATTGTGAACTTATATTTTTATGATGATGTGAACTTTTTAATATTTTAAAATTTTATTTGTTGGATTATAGACATGTAACCTTGTATAAGTTTAAAATGTTAAAAGGCATTGAATTGATACATCTCTATATTACAATATGATTTACCCCATGCTTTTAGCTAACACTGCTATCACGTCACATAATTATCATTTCATTTTTGTGTTGAGAACATTTGCAATCTAATCTCTTAGCAACTTTGAAGTATATAGTACATTATTGTTGACTATTCTCTGTGCTGTGCATTAGATCTTCAAAACATACGTATCTTCTAGTTGCAAGTTTGTACCTTTTGACCAACATCTCTGATCCTCCAGTCGTCAATTAGCCCCTGACAACCAGTGTTCTACTGCTTCTACAAAGTTAACTTTTTAGATTATCCGTATTAGTGATATCATATAGTTGTTGTCTTCTTGTTCTGGCTTATTTCACTTGGCATGATATTTTCTCAAGTTCTGTCCATTTGCCACGAATAGCAGAATTTCCTTCTTTTTCTCGGCTGAATAACACTGCACAGTGTGTGTGTGTGTGTGTGTGTGTGTGTGTGTGTGTGTGTGTAGTGCAATAAACTTGAGAGTGCAGGTATCTTTTTGCAATCCTATTTCCATTCCTTTTAACCTTCCCAGGGTCATCACTTGTTAAATTCTGGGGGTTAAATGACCTGGCTATCATTATTGTGATTCTCACCAACTCACACTGGTCACCATACCAGGTCTGACTTATGTCTACCACCTCACTCTGAGCCCTCTGTAACTACTATCTTCTATAATAAATGTCTTCTCCTAGATAGGTTTTGGACTTTGTATTTTTTTTCCATTCAGACTGATTAAGTCCATTTTCTGCCTTTTGCAACTTTCACATCATTTCTGATATTTTGTGAAACAGCTGCCAACAGAGAGCTCTGTTCTCAAACCATTTAATAGGATCATACCATTCTCCAAAGGAATGTCAATAGAAATGAGGTGCTACAATGACAGTTATGAAGCGGGCGTATCTTTCCCATCTTTTCGGTTTGCACCTAACAGCTCATTGCAGAGGACAGAATGGCTCCAGGGAATGGCAGAGCCACAGGGTAGAAGGAACCAAGTTACCTGACTTATCTAATGGGGAAGTGTCACTAACCAGCCCAGAACATGTGCATCGGCACTCTACTGTTACATATACAAGAAGCAAAACAATTGTGTGAAGCCACTGAAATATTGCTTAGTTTGTATCATAGATGCTAAAATTATGCTACATCATTAGTCATGTAGGTTTAATTTCTATAAAAATATATATCTAGTATTTTCTATGACTTTTAATTGGATATATACTTAATTTTGTGTATTGATCTAATATCTCTCAATTATCTTTTATATATAGATTCACTTTAAAAGTTTAAGCAATGTTTTTCATAATGTTGAAACTTTGAACATATATTGTCATATATTACTTAAAAGTTCGGATTGATTTTCAAATATCTGGTGGCCAATCACTTTTGAGATATGGAAGAAATATGATTTTTCCAAGAACACTGGTGTGTTTAACACATGATTAAAGTTTTAATAAGACTATACATTCTAAGATGTATATGATTATAATAGCTTTCTAACATGTTTATAAATAAGTATCTAAGTCAAATAAACAATAAAACCTCCTACATATAAACATACAAACAATCTAGAAATACACAGTATTGTTTAAAGAGGCTTACATTTGTTTTGTAAATACCTCAGTGTCCTTGCTTTGTATATGAAGGCCAAAACAAATTTCACAGGATACTGTATAGGACCAGTTTGTTTTTTATTGAGGTATAACTGACATATAATATTGTATTCATCTTAGGTTTATAGTGATTCAATATTTGCATATTTTGCAAAATCTACAAGAAGTCTAGTTAACATCCATCACATACAATTTTTTCTTGTGATGAGAACTTTTAAGATTTTTTTCTCTTAAAAACTTTCAAATATACAACACAGTATATTTGAAATATAATTATATTTCAATCATAAATATATATGATTAGCTCTAATCACATTGTGGTACAATACATCCTGGAAATTTGTACCCTTTGACTCCCTTCACCCCTTTGCCCAACCCATCCCCTAACCCTAACTCTGGGCAAGAACTTATCTATTCCTTGTATCTATGAATGTTTTGTTTTTTTTTTACTTTTTTTTTAAGCTGGCAAAGGATCCACTTGCAATGTAGGAGACCCCCCGTTCTATTCCTGGGTTAGGAAGATCTGCTGGAGAAGGGATAGGCTACCCACTCCACAGTATTCTTGGGCTTCCCTTGTGGCTCAGCTGGTAAAGAATCCACCTGCAATGTGGGAGACCTTGGTTTGATTCCTGCGTTGAGAAGATCCCATTAGAGAAGGGAAGGGCTACCCACTCCAGTATTCTGGGGGCTTCCCAGGTGGCTCAGTGGTAAAGAATCCCCCTGCCGATACAGGAGATGCTGGTTCAATCCCTGGGTCGAGAAGATCCCCTGGAGAAGGAAATGGCTACCCATTCCAGTATACTTGCCTGAGAATCCCATGGAGAGAGGAGCCTGGTGGGCTACATTCCATGGGTTCGCAAAGAGTTGGACATGACTGAGCAGGCGCGGAAATACAATGCGATCATACAGAATTTGTATTTCTCAGTCTAATGTATTTCATTTGGCAAAGTACCCTCAAGGTCCACCCATGTTGCAAATGGCAGGATTTTATTCATTGTTATGGCTGAATAATATTCTAGCTTTACATTATATACCACATTTTCTTTATTCATTCAACCATCACTGGTTCCTTAGGTTGCTTCCATGTCTCAGACACTGTAAGTATTGCTGAAATGAACGTGCAGGTGAAGTTATCAAGTTAGTGTTTTTGTTTTCTGAGGTAAATACCCAGCACTGAAACTGTGGGGTTATAGGTTAGTTCTATTTTAAATTTTTTGAGAAGCCTTTATACTGTCCTCCATAGTAACTGCTCCAATTTATATTCCCATGAAAAAAGCACAAGTATTTCTTTTTATCCACATCCTCACCACCATTTATTTCTTGTCTTTTTGATAACATTTCTTCTAATAGGTATGAAGTGATACCTCATTGTGGTTTTGACTGTATTTCCCTTATGATTAATGATGTTAAGCATCTTTTCATATATACTTGTTAGCCATCTGTCCATCTGATCCTCTGCCCATTTTTATAATTGAATATTTTAGCTCATTTTTTAGAGTTGTATGAGTTCTTTATTTTGGATATTTCCCCTGTATCATATATTTGCATTTTCCCCCTACGGTTGCCTTTTCGTTATGTTGATTGTTTCCTTTGCTGTGCAGAAGCTTTTTAGTGTATGTGATCCCACTTGTTTTAGTTGCCTTTGCTTTTGAAGTCAGCTCCAAAATTCATCACCACGCTTGATGTCAAGCAGCTTACTATGTTTTTTTCTGACAGTTTCATGGTTTCAGGGCTTACACTCAAATCTTTGTAATCCATTTTGTGTTAAGTATTGTGTATGTTGTTGAGAATGGTTCAGTTTCATGATTTTATAGGTGGCTGCTCCATTTTCCCAACATTATTTATTGAAGAGATGGCCCTTTCTCCATTATATATTCTTGGCTCCTTTTCATAAACCAATTGACCATATTTGGATGGATTTATTTCCAGGCTTTCTGTCTGGATGATGCAAGTCGGGGTATTAAACTGGGATATCCCTGTTATTATTGGATTGCTATCTATTTGTATCTTTAGGTCTGTTAATGTTTCTTTATATATTAGGTGCTCTTATGCTTGGTGCATAAATAGTTACAATGTTGTATCTTCTTGTTGGACTGACTGCTTTATCATTATTATAGTGACCTTCTTGGTCTCTTATTACAGCCGTTAAGTCTCTTCTGCCTAATGTAAGTATGGCTGCCCCAGCTTTCTTCTGGTTTCCATTTTTATGGAATATCTTCTGCCATTCTTTAATTTTTAATCTGTGTGTGGCCTTATACATGAAGTGAATCTCTTTTAGGCAACATACAGATTTTGTGTAAATTCAGCCACTCTGTTCTTCTTGATGAGATAATGTAGTCCACTTACATTTAAAGTAATTGTGGCATGGACTTATTAGCTTTGCATTAGTTGTTTTCTGGCTGTGATATAGTCCCTTGTTTGTTTCTTCTTCTGCTTTCTGCCTTTTGACGTGATGATCTTCTGGAGTGATAGCTTAGATTTCTTCCTCTTTGTCTTCTGTGCCTGTAATATAGGCTACTTCACTCTATTGCACTTTCCTGCTATAAGCAATAAAAATCTGTGGCAACTCTACATCTGACAAGCATACCGGTGCCATTTTTCAAGCAGCATTTGCTCATTTCATATTGCCATGCCACATTTTGGTAATTTTTGCAATATTTCAAACTTTTTCATTATTATATTTTTATGGAATACTTTGATCTATTATGTCACTACTGTAATATTTTTGTTTTATATTTTAAATTAAGGTTTATAAATATTTTTAAACATACTGCTGCTGCACACTTAATAGAACACAGTATAGACATGACCTTAATACACTCTAGGAAACCAAAAATTTGTGTGACTAGCTTTATTGAGGTAACCTGGAAGATCTCTGAAATATGCTTATATAAGGTTTTTACTTTGTGATTACCTTGAAATGTATATAAAATAGCAAAATAGATTGTTATAATTTTATAACAACTTAAGTTTGAGTGCATTCTAAAGCTTTACATTTTTATACCCCCACTAAGTTTTATGGGGCTTACCTGGTGGCTCAGACGATAAAGAATTTGCCTGCAGTTCAGGAGACCTGCTTGATCCCTGGGTTGGGAAGATCCCCTGGAGAAGGGAATGACAGCCCACTCCAATATTCTTGCCTGGAGAATTCCACGGACAGAGGAACCTGGCAGGCTACAGTCCATAGGGTCGCTAAGAGTCAGATATGACTGAGCGACTAACACTTTCACCAAGTTTTATGTTTTTGAAATTATCATTTACTTCTTTTTATCTTGTATCAGATCAGATCAGATCAGTCGCTCAGTCATGTCCGACTCTTTGCGACCCCATGAATCACAGCACGCCAGGCCTCCCTGTCCATCACCAACTCCGGAGTTCACTGAGACTCACGTCCATTGAGTCAGTGATGCCATCCAGCCATCTCATCTTCTGTCGTCCCCTTCTCCTCCTGCCCCCAATCCCTCCCAGCATCAGAGTCTTTTCCAATGAGTCAACTCTTCTCATGAGGTGGCCAAAGTACTGGAGTTTCAGTTTTAGCATCATTCCTTCCAAAGAAATCCCAGGGCTGATCTCCTTCAGAATGGACTGGTTGGATCTCCTTGCAGTCCAAGGGACTCTCAAGAGTCTTCTTCAACACCACAGTTCAAAAGCATCAATTCTTTGGTGCTCAGCCTTATTCACAGTCCAACTCTCACATCCATACATGACCACAGGAAAAACCAGAGCCTTGACTAGACGAACCTTTGTTGGCAAAGTAATGTCTCTGCTTTTGAATATGATATCTTGTATACATATTAACAAATTATTGTTGTTATAATTATCATTACTTCTGCCTTTTAACCTTACCTATCATTGTAAGTGATTTACCCACCAAATTTACATTGCTGCTGCTGCTACTGCTGCTAAGTCACTTTAGTCGTGCCCGACTCTGTGCAACCCCATAGATGGCAGCCCACCAGGCTCCCTGTCCCTGGGATTCTCCAGGTAAGAAGACTGGAGTGGATTGTCATTTCCTTCTCCAATGCATGAGAGTGAAAAGTGAAAGTGAAGTTGCTCAGTCGTGTCCGACTCTGTGCGACACCATGGGCTATAGAGTCCATGGAATTCTCCAGGCCAGAATACTGGAGTGGGTAGACTTTCCCTTCTCCAGGGATTTTCCCAACCTAGGGATCAAACCCAGGTCTCTAACATTGCAGGCGAACTCTTTACCAGCTGAGCCACAAGAGAAGCCCAAGAATACTGGAGTGGGTAGCCTTTCCCTTCTCCAGTGGATCTTCTTGACCCAGGAATCAAACCAGGGTCTCCTGCATTGCAGGTGTATTCTTTACCAACTGAGCTATTATGGTGAGTCTATGCAAGCCCTTTTAGAACTGTTGCTCAGTTCACTATAGCTTTGTGGGTGTTGAACACACAAACTCCATTGGCTTTCAAAGATGTTTTCTTTTGGAGGAGGTGATCTCTCAGGTATAAGTCTTAAACGTTGGGGTGCCAGATGAAGGACTCAAACCCTTCACTCCGGGAAGAAGCTCAGAAACACATGGAGTTCCCTCTTGATTATAGGTTGCCAAACCAATGGTAGGGTTTATGGTGAGATTGTGTATCAGCCACTCCTCTCTGCTTCAATGTGGGTGTTTTTCTTATTTGCCTGATGTATAGGAATTGTTGTTCATTATTCAATAGCTCAGTCATGTCTGATTCTTTGTGACCCCCTGAACTGCAGCATGACAGGCTTCCCTGTCCGTCACTGTCTCTTGGAGTTTGCTCAAACTCATGTCCGGTCGGCTCTTCACATCTGGTGCCCAAAGCATCAGTGTCAGTCCTTCCAATGAATATCCAGGGTATTAGGATTGACTGGTTTGATCTCCTTGTCCAAGGGACCAAAGATTCTTCTTCAATACCATATTTTGAAAGCATCAATTGCTAATCTAGTTTGGGGGCTTATTTCACAGGAAATCATTCCATATATAGCTATTGATTTGGTTTGGCTGTGGAAGGAGGTGAATTCAGGAACTTCTTGCATTAGTACCTTTGACAAGAACCCCAACTGCTTTCTTAAAAAAATTTATACGTATATATGGCTTAATTTTGGATTCTGAGAACAGAGAAGAAACTCAAGATGAGATTCCCTCTATTACTGTCATTAAACTCAGAAGAAAGTAGACTAAATGAACTGGAATAAAATCTCATTGTATTTTCATGTACTTTTCAAGAAAAGACATACAGAAAGGTGGCAATGGGTTCTTGCTTAGGTTACAGGTAAAAGTGCTTCTCAGGGAATGCTTGTTTCTTCTCTTCTCAGATTTTTACCTTTTTCCCGCACATCTGCTCCAATCTGTGGACATAGAATACAAATGAGCACTGAAACCAAACTGCCTCTGAAATCTTGATGGAAGTAAGGACACTACTGCAGCCATGGTCATAGTTTAGATTACTTTGGCTTAGGATCTGGACTGTTCATACATGTTTTTACAGCCTAAGGGTTATATAATATTCAGATGGTACAGAGGTGATGTTCTATAGTAATCTAGCATTTGCAACTCTTCATAAACTCTACATGAAAGGTCATGGTAACTTCTATCTGTGGTTATAATTACTCTATTCATTATTTTTTGACCAAGTGTGCAGGTATACCCACACATCCTTCACAATTTCAGTGTTTGCCCACTTGGCGTTTCTGGAATATATGCCAAGGGTACAATCTACTGTTGCTCATTCATAGGGTGATTTCTATTAAATAGTTTTATAAGTGAGCAATGTAAACTCAGAAATGTATTATTTTCTCTGTTCATTCACTTAGTTGAGGTAATGAGTGTTGCTTGTTCCCTGAAATCCCTACAAATTAGCAAGATAGTAATTTATCTTTTCTTCAATAATTCTCATGTGAGGATTCAGAAGAAAGTCTTCCTTCTGACATTAATTCCCTTGTCACCTATTATCTGACTGCTAAACCAGTGCATTTTAGATTTTTGTTCCAAGTTTAGGTAATGTTTTCAATAATAATAATAATAGAATGCTAACTGTTGTAATAAATCCTAGTGCCTATGGCTTAACATAATGGAAATCAGTTGAAGTTAACCAAAAAAATAGATAATTTTTCACATCACAACAGTTCCATACTTATTGTACATTCTGCTGGATTCCTCCTCCTGATTCTCTATTCTTTCATCTTTTGGATGAACTGTTTCTAATAACTAGAACCAAGTTTGTTATAGAAGGAGATGAGAGAGCAGGCACACACACTTCTTAACTCCATTGGCTTAGAATCAATACACACTGCTACCCCTCATTTTTTGTAGGCAGGAACTGAGTACATTCCTCAGATGTTGGAGGTAGAATCCTTATAGGTTTGAGGTGGTATCTCATTGTGATTTTGATTAGTTTTTCACTAAATGAATTGTGATGTTGAACATTTTATATACCCATTGACCTTCATATAAATATTTTGTATAAATAACTTTCATCCATTTTCTAATTGATTCCTTTGTTACCATTGAGCTTTATGAGTTCTTTATGTATTTTGGATACTAACCCTTATTGGATATATGGTGTTCAGACATTTCTTTATTCAGCAGGTTGTCTTTTTATTTTGCTGTTTCTTTGCCTTTTTAGTTTGATGAACTTTTTTTAGTTTGATGCAGTTTAACTTCTTTTTACTTCATTGATTATGCTTTAATGACATACATGTAAGTATAGTGTGATAGGAGTCTAGTTTCATTGTTGTTCAGCTGTTTAGTCACTAAGTCATGTCTGACCATTTGCAACCCCATCAAATGCAGTGTACCAGGCTTCCCTGTCCTTCACTATCTCCCTAAGTTTGCTCAAACTCATGTCCATTGAGTCAGTGATGTCATCCAAACATCTCATCCTCTGTCATCCCCTTCTCCTCTTGCCCTCAGTCTATCCCAGCATCAGGGTCTTTTCCAGTGAATCAGTTCTTCGCATCAGGTGGCCAAAGTATTGTAGTTTCAGATTTAGCATCAGTCCTTCCAATGAATATTCAGGGTTGATTTCCTTTAAGATTGACAAGTTGATTTCCTTGCCGTCCAAGGGACCTTCAAGAGTCCTTTCCAGTACCACAGTTCGAACACCTTAAATCTTCAGTGCTCAGCCTTCTTTATGTTTCAACTATCACATTCATACATGACCACTGGAAAAACCATAGCTTTGATTATACAGATATTTGTCGGCAAAGTGATGTCTAATTCTTAATACTCTGTCTAGGTTTGTCATAGCCTTTTTTCCAAGGAGCAAGCGTCTTTTAATTTCATGGCTGCAGTCACCATCTGCAGCAATTTTGGAGCCCAAGGAAATGAAATCTGACACTGTTTCCCCATCTATTTGCCATGAACTAATGGGACTGGATGCCATGATCTTTGTTGTTTGAATCTTGAGTTTTAAGCCAGCTTTTTCACTCTCTTCTTTCATCTTCATAAGAGGCTCTTTAGTTCCTCTTCACTTTCTGCCATAAAGTGGTATCTGCCATTTCTGTGGTTTCATCTGCATATCTGAGGTTGTTGGTATTTGTCCCTGCAATCTTGATCTCAGCTTCTGAATTGTCCACCCCAGCATTTCATATGATGTACTCTGCATATAAGTTAAATAAGCAGGATGACAATATACAGCCTTGACATATTTCTTTCCAAATTTTGAACCAGTCTGTTGTTCCATGTACAGTTCTAACTGTTGCATCCTGTCCTGCATACAGGTTTCTTAGGAGGCAGGTAAGGTGGTCTGATAGTTCCATCTCTTCAAGAATATTCCACAATTTTTTGTGATCCACACACTCAAAGGTTATATCATAGTCAATGAAGCAGAAATGCATATGTGTATATATGTATGTATACATAGATAGATAGATAAATAAATGTATATATTTGAATTGCTTTGCTTTTCCAGCTGATGTTGGCAATTTGATCTCTGGTTCCTCTGCCTTTTCTAAATACAGCTTGTACATCTGAAAATTCTCGATTTACATACTGCTGAAGCATAGCTTGAAGAATTTTGAGCATAATCTTTCTAGCATGTGAAATGAGTGCAATTGTATAGTAATTTGAACCTTCTTTTTTATTGCCTTACTTCAGGATTGGAATGAAAAATGATCTTTTCCAGTCCTGTGGCCCCTGCTGTTTTCCAAATTTGCTGGCATATTGAGTGCAGCACTTTCACAGCATCATCTCTTAGGATTTGAAATAGCTCAGCTGGAATTCCATCACCTCCACTAGCTTTGTTTGTAGCAATGCTTCCTAAGGCCCACTTGATTCACGCTCTAGGATGTCTGGCTCTAGGTGACTGACCACACCACTGTGGTTATCTGGGTCATTAAGAGCTTTTTTGGATAGTTCTTCTGTGTATTCTTGCCACCTCTTCTCAATCTTTTCTGCTTAGGTGCTTTTGTTTTTGTTCTTTATTTTGCCTAGTGTCACTCTTTTACATGCAAATATCTACCCTTCCGAACACCGTTTACTAAAACTGTCATTTTACCATTATATATTCTTGTTTCCATTGTCAAAGATTAATCAACTATATATGCTTGGGTTTATTTCTGAGCTCTCAGTTCTGTTGCATTGACCTATAAGTCTTTTTTCGTGTCACTGGCAGGCTGTTTTGATGATTTTTGTGGTTTAGGAAGTGTAATTCTTCCTGCTTTGTTCTCAGGAATCCTTTGGCATTTGGGATCTTTTTGTGTTTATTACTAAGTATTTTT
The DNA here is from genome assembly GCF_019923935.1 of Bubalus bubalis. Taxonomy (NCBI): domain Eukaryota; kingdom Metazoa; phylum Chordata; class Mammalia; order Artiodactyla; family Bovidae; genus Bubalus; species Bubalus bubalis. The sequence goes on from NC_059165.1 coordinate 18,749,827, forward strand.
AAGTTACTATAAATGGAATGATTTTATTTTTCAGATAATTTTCTAGTGTATACAAATGCTTCCCTCATAGCCCAGTTGGTAAAGAATCCGCCTGTAATGCAGGTGACCAGTGTTTGATTCCTGGGTTAGGAATATCCTCTGGAGAAGGAAATGACAACCCACTCCAGTATCCTTGCCTGGAGAATCCCATGGACAGAGGAGCCTGGCAAGCTACAGTCCATGGGATCACAGGAGTCGGACCCAACTTAGTGACTAAACCACCACCACCATACAAATGCTACTATTTTTATATTAAGTTTGTATCCTGAAACTTTACTGAACTCATTGATTAGATCTGTTTTGTAATGGACTCATTAGGTTTTCTATACAAAATCATGCTATCTGCAAATAGAGACAACCTTTTCCCTTTCTAATTCTGATTTATATTTACCTGCTGGGTTGCTGTGGTGAGGACTTCCAGGACCATGCTGAATAGGAATTCTGAGACTGTGCATCTTTGTCTTGTTTCTGATCTTAGAGGAAAAGCTATCAGTCTTTTAAATTAGGAATTTACTTGAGTAGGAAATTACTTGTGGACTTGCTTATACCCTTTATTACTTTGGGGTTCATTCCTGATATACTCAATTTATTAAAAAGATTTTATCAAGAGTGGATGTTGAATTGTCTCAGATGATTTTTTCTGCCTCTATTAAGGTGATCATGATCTTTGTCTTTCATTCCATTAATGTGAAATCACATAAACTGACTTGTATATGTCGAACTATCCTTACTTCCTTAGTGGCTCAGATGGTAAAGAATCTGCCTGCAATGTGGGAGACCAGGGTTCCATCTCTGGATCAGGAAGTTCCCGTGGAGAAGGGAATGGCAATCCACTCAAGTATTCTTGCCTGGAAAATCCCATGGACAGAGGAACCTGGTGAGTTGCAGTTCATGGGCTTACAAAGAGTCAGAGATGACTGAGCAACTAACCCTTTCTTTTGTTCATCCTTATATCCCAGATATAAATCCAACTTGGTCATGGTGAATGATGCTGTTTATGTGCTGAATTTGGTTTGCTAATATTTTACTGAAAATTTTGCATCTGTATTTATCAGGGATATTGGTCTGTAGTTTTCTGTTATAATTTTTGTGTTTTGTTTTTGATATCAGGGTAATGCCAGCCTCATAAAATGAATCTGGAAATGTTCCTTCCTCTGCAATATTTTTGGAATATTTCGAGGATTGGTATTAATTCTTTAGATATTTGGTAAAATTCACCAGTTAAGGAATCAGTTCTGATTTTTTTTTTTCAATTGGGAGGTTTTTGATGACTAATTCTCTTTTCTTATATATTGGTATATTCAGACTTTGTTTCTTCCTGATTCAGTCTAAGAATTTACTGTTTTTAAGACTTTTAAAAATTTCCTGTAAGTTATCCAGTTTGTTGATGTACACTTATTCATAGTAGCTTCTTATGCTCCTTGGTATCTGTGGTATCCATCATAATGTCTCCTTTTTTATTTATATTATTGTTGATTTGGGTCCTCTTTTTGCCTTGGTTACTCTAGCTAAAGAGTTGTAAACTTCATTCATCTTTTCAAACAACCAACTTTTTGGTTCATCTTTTCTATAGTTTTCCTATTCTCTTTTTTATGCATTTCTGCTCTAATCTCTATTACTTCCTTCCTTCTTCTCCATTTGGGCTCAGTTTATTTTTTCTGAAGGAATAGTTAGGTCATTTGAGATTTTTCTGTTTCTTAATACAGGCGTTTGTGACTGAACTCTTAAAACTGCTTTTGCTGCATTTTATGAATTTTGCCATGTTTGTTTCAAGATGCTATTTTATTTCCCTTTTAATTTCTTCTCCCATCCTTTGTTTTTTCAGCAGTGTACTGTCAGCCTTCTGTATTTGTGGGTTTTGCATCTGCAGATGGCCAACTGTATTTATGGCACTATGCTATTTTATATAAAGGAACTGAGCATCCTCAGATTTAGGTATCCACAGAGGCTCCTGAAACCAGTGCTGTGGGAAGACTATTTGGGAATTTTCCAGGTTTTGTCTTCTTATTGATTTCTTAGTTTCAGACTAGTGTGCTCAGAGAGTATACTTGGTATAATTTAAATCTTCTTGAATTTGCTAAGACATGTGGCCAATATATGGTTTGTCCTAGAAAACATTCCATGTCCACCTGAAAGAATGTGTATGTTGTTGAACAGAATATTTTTTTATGTATCTCTATTAGGTCTGTTTGGTCTATATTGTTCAAAGTTGCTCTTCCCTTGTTCAGTTTCTGTCTGGATAAACTATCCATCATTTGGAGTAGAGTGTCAAAGCTATGGTTTTTCCAGTAGTCATATATGGATGTGAGAGTTGGACTGTAAAGAGAGCTGAAGAAGTGATACTTTTTAAATGTGGTGTTAGAGAAGACTCTTGAGAGTCCCTTGGACTAGAAGGAGATGTAACCAGTCCATCCTAAAGGAAATCAGCCCTAAATATTCATTGGAAGGACTGATGTTGAAGCTGAAACTCCAATACTTTGCATCAGGTGGCCAAAGAAGTGACTCATTGGAAAAGACCCTGATGCTGAGAAAGATTGAGGGAGGGAGGAGAAGGGGATGACAGAGGATGAGATGGTTGGATGGCATCACTGACTCAATGGACATGAGTTTGAGTAAACTCCAGGAGATGGTGATGGACAGGGAGGCCTGGAGTGCTGCAGTCCATGGCGTTGCAAAGAGTAGGACACCACTGAATGACTAAGCTGAACTAAACTGATCAAAGTCCCCAATTATTATTGCTTTGCTCTTTAATCTTCTTAGGTGTTGCTTTATGTATTTAGATGCTGCAATGATGGGAGCATAAATATTTATAATTGGTGTATCTTCTTGATGAACAGACCCTTTATCATTGTGTAGTAAAATTATTTGTCTCTTTTTACTATTTTTAAAGTCTATTTTGTCTGAAATAAGTGTCTCTATCCTTTGGGTTTTTTTTTGGTTATTATTTGCTTGAAATATCTCTTCAGTCTATGTGTGACTTTAAAACTAGATAGCATATTGTGCTGTGCTTAGTTGCTCAGTCATGTCTGATTCTTTGTGACCCCATAGGCTGTAGCCTACCAATCTCCTCTGTCCATGGGGACTCTCCAGGCAAGAATACTGGAGTGAGTTGCCATGCCCTCCTCCAGGAGATCTTCCAGACCCAGGGATTGAACTCAGGTATCCCACACTGCAGGTGGATTCTTTACTGGGAAGCCCCAGACAGCATATTATTGAATAGTTTGATCCATTTATATTTAAAGTAATTAGTGGTAAGTAAGGACTTACTGTTTTGCCTTTTGTTGTTTTCTGCTGTTTTGTAGATCCATTGTCCCTTGTTTCTTAGCCTTCAGTGTTTTCTTGCACTTTGATGTCTTACAATATCAGGATGCTTTGATCTTTAGCATGTTCTTTTCTGTAATTACTGCAGGTTCCCTCCTTTGTGGTGATCATGAGGCTTACATAAAATATCTTAAAATTATAACACCCTACTTTAAACTTGTAACAACAGAATAATAAAGACATATCTTTCTTTTCTTTACCTTCACATTTTAGGTTACTCGTGTTACAGTATCTGTTTTTTTAAGTTGTGTAACTAATAACAAAATTTTGTAGTTCTGGTTATTTTTACTATTTTTTTTCTTTATAGTGATTTACACATAACCATTACTATATCATATTACAGAATCCAACTTTGACTATGTAATTATCATTATCAGTGAGTTTTACATGGCCTTATGCTTTTGTGATATTAATTAGCATCCTTTTATTTCTACTTAAACACTCCTTAGCATTTCTTATAAGGCAAGTCTAGTGGAAATGAATTGCCTCAACTTTTGTGTATGTAGGGTCATCTTAATCCCTCCTCCTTTCTGAAGGACAGCTTTGTCAGGTATAGTATTCTTGATTAACAGGTATTTTCTTTCAGTATTTTAAATATGTCATCTCATTCTCTAATGGCCTGAAAAGTTTATGTTGGGAAATCCTCTGACAGTCTTAGGGATTTACCTGTACGTAACATCTCTTTCTTCTCTTTCTGCTTTTAATATTTTTTGTCTTTCACTTTTGGTACTTTGGTGTAGCCATATTTAGCAGCTCTTGGGCCTCTTGGATTTGGAGGTTTACTTCTCTCCCTGTTGTTAAGAAGTTTTAAGTCATTTTGCTTTAAATATACTTTCTGTTCCTTTCTCTTTTCCCTCTGAATTCTCATAATGTATGAATGAATATTGCCCTTTTTATTGTGTACCATGTCTCCTAAGCTTTCTTTAGTCATTTTTTTTTTCTTTATTTGCCCCTCTGACTGGATAATTTCAAATGTCCTATCTTTTAGACCACTAATTCTTTCTTTTGTTCTCAAATTGAAACTCTCTATTGAATTCTGCCAATCTTTATCATATTATCAGCTTTTACAATTTCTTTGTTGAACTATATTCATGCAATTTTGTTTGTCTATGTGTTCATGTAGTTCACTGAACTTTTTAAAAATGATTATTCTGAAATCTGCAGCTCATAGATATACAGCTCTTTAGAATCAGTTATAAGACTTTTTCAGTTTTCTTTGGTTGTATTATATTTATCTGATTTTTCATGACCCTGTTTCCTTCTGTTGTATCTGCATATTTGAATAAGTAGTCTCCCCTTCCAAAATTTTGTACATTCACTATGCAGAGCAGTTCTTCACTAGTGAGCTCAGTTTGGATTTCTGGATATGTCTGCTGGTTATATCCTTAAGAAGGTTGGACTTGCTATGAGGGTCTGTTTGGGGACAATGCAACTGTCTGAGTGCTGAGGTCAGTTGGAAATGGGGGTCAACTGTGTCACTGGTTTTGTTCTCTGCCCAAGTGAGTCTACAGGAAGGGGTTCACAGTTGTCTGGATTCTCTGGTAAGGTTTACTGTCAAGACTGTCAAGGCTGGGTGTTATTTGCAGCAGTAATAAAAGCTATGAATTAGTTTCCCTGCTTTGGCCAGACAGCAGTAGAAGGGCCTGTGTGGATCACTGGGGACCTGAACAGAGCAAGAGTACATATTGAATATCCTGGTCTGCGTCCTGGTTTTGCTCTGCATACAGGAAAGCCACTGCTGTGTTCTTTGTTCAAGACCACTGTGTGGAGAGCTATTGGATGAGACACGCAGCTTCTCTGGTAAGGTTCCCTGGTCAGGAGGGCTAAAGGCTCTATTCAGCAGTAACTGTGGCTACAAATTGGCTTCCCTGCCTGGACACAGTCAGACAAACAGCTCCAGGCCTCAAGCTGATCCATGCCTCTAGTTCCTGCCCAAACATACATCCTCAGGCTTTGTTTTGGGGGTGATCAGATCTGCTTATCTATTGGCCTCCATGTTATTCTGTTATACAGCTTTCCAGGTGTTCTCCCCAGCCTTTGCTGTCAGATGAGACCAGGGTCAGACCCTGTTGTGGGTGAAACTATGACTCTGCTGGCTTCTGCCCTCCTCAGGCAACTCCCAAATTTTCTGGTTGGGCAGAGAAGCCAAGATTCACAGAAAGTGGAGCTATTACACAGCTCTTTCATCAGCCTTGGAGCCTGTTCTGCCCACAGGCCTTAGCAGGACTCCTTGTTTAAAAACTTCAAGTAGGCAGACCTGAGCCCTGCTGAACTCCCTGCCTCTCCAGCTTGGTTCTGCAGATGAGAAAAGGGGCTGGTTGACATTACTCTTTGGGCTTTTGCAAATAGGAATTTGGTCTGTAAAGAGCTGAGTGATGGTTGTTGCGAGTCCCTCCTCCTCTTCTCTGCCACAATCAGATTTGTAGCAGTTGAGCCTCACAAATTTCCCTGCATCTTCCTGAGGCAAGTCCAGAGTAAATGTTTTCATGAAGTGACGCACAATGCCTGGGGTTTTGGACGTAAGAAGCCCTGGGCTCTTTTTTTGACTACTGGAAGAATCATAGCCTCGGGAAAGAGACACATTGTGGGGTGACTTTCTTACCTGTCCAATGCACTCCATCTTGGTTTCTATGGTGCAAAGAGGTGCTTCTTCCTCACTCCCATCTTCTAGGATTTTCTCAGTGGTGTGTTGTCCATGAGTTATAATTGTTAGCTGTTCTAGTGAGGAAAAGCTAAGTCAGGAAGAACTTGTGTTACCATCTTGATGAAGTCACAACTCTCTCCTTGAATAGAGTTCTTAAATAAATTTCCCGGGAGTTGTATTTTAATGTATGTGTTTTCTATAAAGCAAGCAAATCAAAGTCAAATTTGTAGACTTATAAGAATTTTTTAAAGTTGACAATTCAAGATCTAAATGGCCATTTCTTCAACGAAAATATATGGATGGCCCAAAAGCACATGAAAAGATATTCAACATAAGTAGTAATTATTAGAGAAATGCAAATAAAAACTACTATGAGGTATCACCTCACACTAGTCAGAACTATCATCAAAAAGTTTACAAACAATGCTGGAGAGGGTGTGGAGAAAAGGGAACCCTCCTACACTGTTGGTGGGAATGGAGGTTTCTTAAAAAAGTACAAATGGAACTACCACAGACCCTGTAGTCCCACTCCTGGGCATATATTTGGAGAAAACCATAACTCTACAAGATACATGCACCACGATGTTCATTGCTGCACTATTTATAACAAAGACATGGAAGTAACCTAAATGTCCATTGACAGAGGAATGGATAAAGAGGATGTGGTACATATATTCAAAAAAGTATGAAATAATGCCATTTGCAGCAACATGGATGGACCTAGAGATTGTCATACTGAGTGAAGTAAGTCAGACAGAGAAAAACAAATATCATAGGATATCACTTACATGTAGAATCTAAAAAGATGATACAAATGAACTTATTTACAAAGCAAATATAGACTCACAGACTTAGAGGACAAACTTATGGTTTCCAAAGGAGAAAGGTAGAGGGGAGGGATAAATTAGGGATTAACATACACACACTTGTATGTGTAAAATAGGTAACCGACAAGGACCTACTGTATAGAGCAGGGAACGTTATTCAATATTCTATAATGACCTATATGGGAAAATAATCTGGACATGAATGGACATATGTATAACTGAACAACTTTAGAACAAACTAACACAACATCATAAACCAACTATACCCAAATATAAAATTAACTTAAAAAATGCTTACCTTGGAGATGAGCCCAGCTAGAAAATAAAGATACTTATGAATAATATACATGATGCAGTGTGGGGGCACTTGATTTATTTAATAAAAAAGCAAAGTCTTTAAAGAATAAGCTATTTGGAAAGAACCTAATGAGAATAGGTCCTGGATACTTAGAAGTTTTAAACTGAAACCAAAAAGATTGCTTCCCCCCAAATATGTCCACTCAAAAGCAAGATAACAGGAACTAAAAAAATAATGAAACATGCCCAGAACACATTACCATTATGTAAATTAAGTCAATATCTGGATATACTTTTGTGATAATTAACTATAGTATCTTGTTAAACACAAAACAAGAAATCAACATGACAAATCCTCAAGAAAAATTAGATTCAAACACTGTTAATTATTTGGATTGAGTTTCCAGAAATAGAATTAACTGCTGGAAAACAGACACACGTACCACTGCACCATCTCATAAACCACACACTCAGGAGTGAACCGTGCCAAAGGAGGAGGAAGACAGATTTAAGCAAGAATAACAAGAATAAATGAACATTGCATGTGGTACTGAGATCTAAAAGGTCTGAACAGTTCTACATGCAGCATCTGCAGCATGAAGGAACACAATTATTTACATGTAAACGGTCTGCTTACATATAAGGATCACATAAGTAAATGTCTACATTAGGCTGCAAATGTCATGCGAGAAATACAACTGTCTGATTGATATGCAGAATGTTTGCCAGGCTGGTGACAGCCAAAGTAAGTTCAAAGTCACAGGAAATGTTGTCATCAGCCTAGTGTAAAAATGTAAAATTACTTGCTATTCTCTTTCTGTTTAAAGGTGACTACTACTATCTTTTCCCTAGGCTACTTGTTCACTGTAGCTTATTATCATTACAAAGTATTAAAATGGATTAGCTTTTCCATATTGTGTTCATATTGGGAAGGGCATGTTTTAGACAACTCACTGAAAAGGTTTTTGAAAAAACCATTTATTCTTCCACTAAAAATTACCAGGCAGCTTGTTTTTGGGAATAAAAATCTCTAAATTGCATGCTTGCAAATTTCTCTTTCCCTATAATTTCATTTAATATAAAGAAACCAGAGAGAAGAAGTGAGCAGTATCTAATTAATATCTTCTAATGCCCAACTAATGTCAAGCATGACTCCAATTTATAACTGAATTGTATTTTTACTTTGAAAAATTCAATTACAGTTACTGACAGACTTTGAAATGCCACATTATTTATATTGGCAAACTTTGCAGGCTCCCAGTATATTTATTAACATTCTTTCCACAGAATAAAGCATATATACAATACAGATCACTGCATTCTTCATTTTTTAATCTTTCAAAGTGTTATGTATGTCTAGCAGAGCAGCAAGGGGCTGCTTCAGCCTAAGAGAGTCAAAAGACCAAATAGAGGCAGACATTCATGTGTCCTTCTTTTTAATTGTCCGGGCAAAACAAGGTAACCTTGACATTTCACTACCCTCTCTGGCTCCTGCTTCCTTTTCTGCATTCTTTTTCTCGGGTGCCCCCACCCCAGCCTTTCCCAGCTCCTGCCAGTGTACAGTCCAACCACAGGGCCCTGCTCTGTGCACACATCAACAATTTTGAGCTGTGAAGAGGTTCGATTGCCACATGGGTGACTCAGTTGCAACGCGCAAATCATTTACTGGGATAGCTTGAGGACATGACAATGACAGAGAGACATCTGTTGGGTAGATGGGAGGCAAAAAAAAAAAGGGTTATTCACAGCTGGTGCATTAGTCCTGCTAGCCACCAGGCCACTGCCTTGTCCCCATCCTCCAGTTTCCCTTCCGTTCTTTCTGCCTGCTCCCTGCTGTCAGCTGCCAAAAGATATCTGTTCTCACCCTTTGCTGAATGAAAAGGTGCTAATGCATGACTTCAGGATATGTCAGAACATACAGTACTTACAAGTGTTTGGAGATGCAGCCAACCTGACCATGGGGAAAAGAAATGAGGAAAGAGTGATTTTCCTGAAAATGAGAGGGGAAGTAGTCAAAGGTCATTCCTTTTCTTTGACCTTACACGGTGATGTTTGGGAGGGGACCTTCCTTAGCTTCAAGCCATCTCTCTCTCCATTTTTTCTCTCCCTGCACAACATATTTAATATCTTTGGCAATTTTAAATATTCTCAGAAAATACACATTCTGCAAGTGGTTTTGGTTTACATTCCTGCAATCTGACTTGGCAAACATACCAGTTAACATAAACGATTTAAAATAAATTACAGGACTATTCTAGGAATATTAGTTAATAGTTTTATTCTTTTTTTTATATGCAAAGGAGGGAGAGAGAAAATTAGAGGGGGACTTCTTTAGTGGTTCAGATGGTAAAGCATCTGTCTATAATGTGGGAGACCCGGGTTCGATCCCTGGGTCAGGGAGATCCCCTGGAGAAGGAAATGGCAACCCACTCCAGTACTATTGCCTGGAAAATCCATGAATGGAGGAGCCTGGTAGGCTACAGTCCATGGGGTTGCAAAGAGTCAGACAGGACTGAGAGACTTCACTCAAACTGACTTTCCACTTTGCCCATCATAGCTGTAATCAGATGCCTCACTGCAGAGCTTCCCTGGTGGCTCAGACAGTAAAGAATCTGTCCATAATGCAGGAGACCTGGGTTCAATCCCTGGTTCAGGACAATCCCCCGGAGAAGGAAATGGCAACACATGCTAGTATTGTTGCCTGGAGAATTTCTTGGGCAGAAGAGTCTGGCAGGCTATAGTCCATGGAGTCATAAAGAGTTGGACACGACTAAGCAACTAACACACACAATATATATACTACTCAAATGCTTATCCCTTTCAAAATATTCATACTCTTGCTGCTAAGTCACTTCAGTCGTGTCCAACTCTGTGTGACCCCATAGACGGCAGCCCACCAGGCTCCCCCATCCCTGGGACTCTCCAGGCAAGAACACTGGAGTGGGTTGCCATTTCCTTCTCCAATGCATGAAAGTAAAAAGTGAAAGTGAAGTCGCTCAGTAGTGTCTGACCCTCAGTGACCCCACGGACTGCAGCCTACCAGGCTCCTCCGTCCATGGGATTTTCCAGGCAGGAGTACTGGAGTGGGGTGCCATTGCCTTCTCTTATCTCCTAGTATATAGAATCCATTCACTCACCTCTACGAAAAAGGTATTTGCCTAGGAACTGAGAAAATCTGGACAAGTCGTGAATATCCAGAATCTACATCTGTATCTTCAGGCTGGTTTTTTTTTTTTTTTTTAAGTCTGATAGCACAGATGAGATTGGAGGCTTATCAAAAAAAAAACAACTAAGTTACAAGGAGGAATCAATGCTATAAACAATGACAACTATGCTACTAAGAGAGAGATATTTCACATATACACACACACAAATCACAGATCTAGAATGCAAAACACAATTTAAAAAAGCATATGTAGTGGAAGTGAGGTTTTTATTGGGAAACAATGTCTGCCAAATATAGCACCACAGAGAGGATTATCCTTAAAAGTTTATGCTCTCAAACTACTGATTTGTTTGTAACCAATTCTCATGATATTTTTGTAGCTTAGGGGGAAAAAAAAAGCTGGAGACTTTAGATGAGAAGTCAAATAAGTCAGATAAACTGAGGTCATAATATCCCTTTTTAATTAGAGTAGCTTATCATCTGCATATGTAGAATTTTCCAGAGGACAAAAAAATGAAATTTGTTGCTTCAGAAATAAAAATCCTTACTTCCTGAAATCAAAGAAATTGTCTTATAAGAGTGTAATCCATGAGTTATGACCTTAAATATAATTTTTATATATGGAATATTAGATTTTAATCCTATTTTGAAAGTATCAATAACAAGGCCATCAAAATTATCCCATTTATTTCAATTTAATTTACTTTCTAATAGGTTGTCTCTAAGTTATTATCTTTTATGTCTTTAGCAGAAAAAAGCAGAAAAACCTAAATTGATCATAAGTATGGTAAATTAAGTAAATTATGAAAATATACACTTAAACTATAAATGTTTCATCTAGTAAGAGTTATTAAAAATAAAGTAAAATAGCTATTTTAACAATTTGAATATAAAGGAAATTACCAGCTAAATTGTTGTTCTTGTGAGAAATGTCTCAAAAATGGGTTTTCTAAGAATCTTACAATCTAAATAATTGAATTCAATTTTATCAAGTACTTTTGTTTATTAGTAAGATAACTTTAAATTATACTAGAAAACAAATTCTTTGTAGAAAATTAAGGATTTTTTATATCTGCAATAAATTCTAAAATGCAATTTACAGAAACAACTTGCATCCTTGTTTTGTTACAGTAAATTATTGAGTTAAAACCAAACCATTTGGATCAAAAAATGCAAGGTGAAATTTCCTTTAAAGAAACAACAGCTCAAATCCTTCACTGCATTTTAAAACTTAGGAAGTCATTCAAAGTAATAATTGTACTTTGCACATGTAGACTTATAGCTTTATCTAAAAACACGCAAATTATTTATAACTATATGCTATATGAAAATTCAACAGCATTAAATCTTAGCTTACTAAAATAAATATTTGAGAGGTTTTATACATAGAAACGAAATGGAAAAATAAATGCAAAAAAGCAAAATGGCTGTCTGGGGAGGTCTTACAAATAGCTGTGAAAAGAAGAGAAGCGAAAAGCAAAGGAGAAAAGGAAAGATATAAGCATCTGAATGCAGAGTTCCAAACAATAGCAAGGGGAGATAAGAAAGCCCTCCTCAGCGATCAACGCAAAGAAATAGAGGAAAACAACAGAATGGGAAAGACTAGAGATCTCTTCAAGAAAATTAGAGATACCAAAGGAATATTTCATGCAAAGATGGGTTCGATAAAGGACAGAAATGGTATGGAGCTAACAGAAGCAGAAGATATTAAGAAGTGGTGGCAAGCATACACAGAAGAATTGTACAAAAAAGATCTTCACGACCCAGATAATCACGATGGTGTGATCACTGACCTAGAGCCAGACATCCTGGAATGTGAAGTCAAGTGGGCCTTAGAAAGCATCACTACAAACAAAGCTAGTGGAGGTGATGGAATTCCAACTGAGCTATTTCAAATCCTGAAAGATGATGCCGTGAAAGTGCTGCACTCAATATGCCAGCAAATTTGGAACATTCAGCAGTGGCCACAGGACTGGAAAAGGTCAGTTTTCATTCCAATCCCAAAGAAAGGCAATGCCAAAGGATGCTCAAACTACCGCACAATTGCACTCATCTCACATGCTAGTAAAGTAATGCTCGAAATTCTCCAAGCCAGGCTTCAGCAATACGTGAACCATGAACTTCCTGATGTTCAAGCTGGTTTTAGAAAAGGCAGAGGAACCAGAGATCAAATTGCCAACATCCTCTGGATCATGGAAAAAGCAAGAGAGTTCCAGAAAAACATCTACTTCTGCTTTATTGACTATGCCAAAGCCTTTGACTGTGTGGATCACAATCAACTGTGGAAAATTCTGAAAGTGATGGGAATACCAGACCACCTGACCTGCCTCTTGAGAAATCTGTATGCAGGTCAGGAATCAACAGTTAGAACTGGACATGGAACAACAGACTGGTTCCAAATAGGAAAAGGAGTATGTCAAGGCTGTATATTGTCACACTGTTTATTTAACTTATATGCAGAGTACATCATGAAAAAAGCTGGACTGGAAGAAGCACAAGCTGGAATGGAGATTGCCGGGAGAAATATCAATAACCTCAGATATGCAGATGACACCACCCTTATGGCAGAAAGTGAAGAGGAACTCAAAAGCCTCTTGATGAAAGTAAAAGTGGAGAGTGAAAAAGTTGGCTTAAAGCTCCACATTCAGAAAACGAAGATCATGGCATCCGGTCCCATCACTTCATGGCAAACAGATGGGGAAACAGTGGAAACAGTGTCAGACTTTATTTTTCTGGGCTCCAAAATCACTGCAGATGGTGACTGCAGCCATGAAATTAAAAGGCACTTACTCCTTGGAAGGAAAGTTATGACCAACCTAGATAGCATATTGAAAAGCAGACACATTACTTTGCCAACAAATGTCCATCTAGTCAAGGCTATGGTTTTTCCTGTGGACATGTATGGATGTTAGAGTTTGACTGTGAAGAAGGCTGAGGGCCGAAGAATTGATGCTTTTGAACTGTGGTGTTGGAGAAGACTCTTGAGAGTCCCTTGGACTGCAAGGAGATCCAACCAGTCCATTCTGAAGGAGATCAGCCCTGGGATTTCTTTGTAAGGAATGATGTTCAAGCTGAAACTCCAGTACTTTGGCCACCTCATGCGAAGAGTTGACTCATTGGAAAAGACTCTGATGCTGGGAGGGATTGGGGGCAGGAGGAGAAGGGGATGACAGAGGATGAGATGGCTGGATGGCATCACTGACTCGATGGACGTGAGTCTGAGTGATCTCCGGGAGTTGGTGATGGACAGGGAGGCCTGGAGTGCTGCGATTCATGGGGTTGCAAAGAGTTGGACACAACTGATCGACTGAACTAAACTGATACATAGAAAATGTGTTTTAATGAAATTGTCCTTGTTTGAGCTTTAGTCAACTACTCTAAATTTGGGGTTATTCTGCTGTAATAACTTCATTTTTGTTAGTGATGATTATTTTTCACCTTTTTCCCAGTTTAGCCTTGTACATAAATACATGAAAATTTTCAGTGTAGAGAAATATTACTTTGCAAATACTTCAAAGTCAAAATGACTTTGTTAAAAAAACTACTACATAAGCTTTGTATTTATAATTTATCTTTCCTTCCAAAAAACTGTTTAATTTCATCATATCTTACATATAGCTTAAGTCCAACAAATAGAATATGAATTGCTTTCAGAAAAATGGTGTCTAGTTTAAAATTATACCAGACCATGACTCAACCTGTACCAAACAGATTGGTAGGTAACAGAAAAATGTCTTTTCAGTGATTGACCTTTACCTCACCTCTGTGGGGAGAGAAACCAGAAAAAGAAAATCGGCACTTAATGGAGATAAGTTCATCCTGTTTCAAAATCAAGAATAAAGGACAAAGTGTCTATGTTAATAAATTTTTGTAGTTTCTGAACTTTTCATTTTTTTGTGCTTTACATCCTCATTCTTTGGTTTCATCATTACTATCAATTCTTAAGAATAAACTAGAAGAAAATATTAAAAATGTAATAGCCATAACTTAGAGGGGATTGAAACACTCATATGAAAATATAAAAGGACATGCATAAACTTATATGAGAGACAGAGACTACTTGTAATAATGGCTAACCTTTTATTTATTTTATGTGTCAGGCACTGGGTTCAGCTCCATGGAGGTTTCACAACAACTCAGTGAAGAAAGTAAGGCTCAGTGAAAAGTTAAAACATTAAAAAAATGAATCACATAATATCCTTATTACATCATTCCCTTGTGTTTGATGAAAAGTACCTCCAAGCAACTTGATTATATATATATATATATATTTATATTTATGATGCTAATTTACTGACCACAAAATATACATTCAAATATTGGCAACATGATCTTCTATAATTGAAATAAATTCAAGTAGCTTTCCTTTTTGTCATTGCTATATGAATGGTGAAACTCCACATTGAAGGATTTCAATTCTGTATGTGCAACATGGCTATCTATATATGAAAACTAAGCATTCATGGGGTTACAAAAAGTCGGACAGGACTTAGTGACTGAACAACCACCACCAAAGAGACTAACAAACAATCCAGCATGCATTCCTTCTCATTGAATTTTATAGTTGGCAGATTAGAAAATTTATTATCCCATAACTTAATTGTTTTCATATATTTAGATCCCAGCTACATTGTTTTAAGTTACTTTCTTCTATATAACACCTTCTTTGTGCCTTGAATAGAGTAGATTTTGAAAAAAAAATTTGTCATCTGGAACCCTATGAAGAGAGTCTGTTCTCCCAAAGCTAAAATTTAGGAAGCTATCTCCCTTACCAGAATTATTCAATCATTCCTTTACAGTATTTACTGCAGTATCAGTTTTGGTTTGGTTTGGTTGGTTGGTTTAAAAATGCAGCTCAAACATCAGAGGTAGATTTAATGTGTGACAGACTTACTCTCATCTCAAGAAAGCCAAAAGGTTTTTCACACCTCTTAGGGCACATGAAATGTCTGAGGACATTTTACTGAGATTGATTTAGTGTTTGTTTGGAGCAATAGTCCAGGAAATGAAATGGCACTGCTCTTACTATTATTTACCCCTAATATTAGCTTCATGGCTGAATCTGTGTCTAATAATTTTCTAGAATAAAACATGAGATACAGAAGTTTTTAAATGGCATATAATGTGCCTTTTGCACACCGAATCTCTGGCTTAGTATATTGTAGCATAGAGAATGAATAATTTTGAGCTTATTTCCAAGTCCTTCCTTGACTCATCATAGGAAACAAAAATAAGCAATGCTCTTTAGAAGAAGGAAAAAACATATTGACTTTCCTATCAGTTTCCAAGGACTTTAAAGCTAGATGCAAAATTATGTGTTTCAAATGGCATGAAACATAAATAGAAACGTTTTAATGGTCAAGTCATAATTTGCCTTAGTTTTAACATGTCTACGATTCAAGCTTTATTTTTATTGTTACTAAGAATTTCACAAACCATGTGATTTATATTATTTTTGAATGTGCAATTATATTCTGAATGACAGAATCTTTGAAAATGTTCCAAAAATTTTATTCCCAATCAATAATCACATGGTTAATAAACTTACTCGACTAGTAAACTTGTGTTGATTTTTTTCATGGCAGTATCTTAACTATAAAGCAGAATTCAGAAACTCGTACAAAGAAAATCATAAGTTGGTACACACAAAGGTCCATTTCAGAGTAGTAGCCTTTAAATACACAAGTCTAATTCCCTTACTATACTTGTATTTATTTGTCTAAATCCATATCTATGAACTATATCCTCCCAGAAATTGTTTTCATTCAACCTCATTAAATATTATTAGCATATTCTACAAATGTATGCTATGTTAATTCTTCATTTCTTACATGAAAGGCACACAAGAAATCGTGAGCAATATTTTGACTTAGTGTGGCACAAGATCATGGAATCTGGTCCCATCACTTCATGGCAAATAGATGGGGAAACAGTGGCAGACTTTATTTTGGGGGCTCTAAAATCACTGCAGATGGTGACTGCAGCCATGAAATTGAGAGACACTTACTCCTTGGAAGGAAAGTTATGACCAACCTAGATAGCGTATTAAAAAGCAGAGACATTACTTTGTCAACAAAGGTCCATCTAGTCAAGGCTATGGTTTTTCCAGTAGTCATGTATGTATGTGAGAGTTGGACTGTGAAGAAAGCTAAGCACCGAAGAATTGATGTTTTTGAACTGTGGTGTTGGAGAAGACTCTTGAGAGTCCCTTGGACTGCAAGGGGATCTAACCAGTCCGTCCTAAAGGAGATCAGTCCTGAGTGTTCATTGGAAGGACTGATGCTGAAGCTGAAACTCCAATACTTTGGCCACCTGATGCAAAGAGCTGACTCATTGGAAAAGACCCTGATGCTGGGAGGGATTAGGGGCAGGAGGAGAAGGGGACAACAGAGGATGAGATGGTTGGATGGCATCACTGACTCGATGGACATGAGTTTGGGTGAACTCCGGGAGTTGGTGATGGACAGGGAGGCCTGGTGTGCTGCAGTCCATGTGGTCGCAAAGAGTTGGACATGACTCAGTGACTGAACTGAACTGATAGCACAATTAATGGATGATTAGGGCAGCTGCCAAAAAAAAGATGCTCACACTATGCTGCATCTCTCTCATACTGTGACTCATTAAGAAGAGAATAGCTCAATTATGCAGGTTATTCAAAAAGTTGCCTATATGTAACACTAAAATGAAGGAAAACAGTTTTTTCACTGAATTTTTTAAAATGTCCTCCTTGGGTAGCAAAGGGCTTCCACTCCACCTGACTATAATGATTTAGACTTTATATTTAATTTTAACTATATCAACATTGTAATATTTTGACAGCATTCACAAGACCAAAGCTAATCACTGAAAACAAAGATAGGAACACAAGTGACCTAACTGGAAATTAAGTTTTTTTTAAATTAGCTTCTTTAAATTTTATAGAAGAAATGACCACAGAATACCCAAGAAAAGAAACACACAATATGAAATTCAGAGTCTTGTGAATCAGCAACCATATAATGATAACTTTGCAGTAGAATGTTGTATGGGCTTCCCTGGTGGCTCAGTGGTAAAGAATCTGCCTGCCAATGTAGGACATGTGGGTTCAATCTTTGGGTTGGGAAGATCCCCTGGAGAAGGAAATGGTGCACACTCCAGTATTCTTGCCTAGAAATCCCATGGACAGAGGAGTCTGGTGGGTTATGGTCCACAGAGTCACAAAAGAGTCATACATGACTAAGCAAGTAAACAACAACAGAATGTTATATGTTAAACACTTATTTGTGCTCATGGTCCGTAGCTTAGCACTATGGTCAGTCGATCTATACGAAAAGATTGTGGAAAAACATTCATTCATCCATATGAGCTCTTTCTTATATTTCCAACTTCTTGATACAAACAGGCATATAATATTTCCTAGTCTTTGAAGTGAAAAGAGTATCAAGAAATAAAGCTTAAAAGAACACTACAAGAGATATGAGCAGAAGTTCATAAATCACAGGCAAGTAAGAAAGCCAACGGTATTTTCAGGTATGCCTTTTTTCAGATTTGTTCATCTTGCTATACACAATGCCAATAGCCCTTCTAAGGAAAACCGCCCTACCCAAAGCCCTTGTTGGAGAGCCAGGCCAAGACAGCCATGTGTCTTCACTCTTTCTCCAAGTCACAGTTGCTTACGCCAAAGGCGGTATGAGTTGATCCAGCCAGCTAATTGGGCAGTTTGTGGAAGAGAGCTGAAAAAAGGCTTCTCACAAATGTGCAATGTATGTGTCTATGAAGAAGCGATAACTATAGTAAAATAAAGCTATGAACTAGAGAAAACATCAAGACTGATGGGGAGTGGGGAAGAAAAGGCACACTAACAGTGCGATCACAGCTAGACAACATCATATAGACAACAACATGAGGCATCAGTGTGACGATATCCATATACTTCTGTGATGAGGTCCAGCAAGAGGGCCTGACCCCAGACCCAGCTATGGTGATTTTCTGGTTCTTCTGTATTTCTTGTCCTTCCCATGGGAACTCTGTCCCTTTTTGAACAATATTTGCATCTGCCTCTCGAACAAACCACTAAGTCTTGTTTCCATACATCCAAAAGAATCTTATTAAAACGCCTATACAAATAGCAATGCTACAAAGAACATTAGCTTTGAAGACTCTTCTCATTCTTCCTTTCCTCTCTCTCACACCAGGCATTCACTTTCTTTTCTACCAAACTTTCTGCAGATCCTACAACCTCCTCCTCTCAAACATCCACTGTGCTCAGTGACAAGATAGGAGACATTATTCCCCTTGGAATTATTAACAGAGACTGTTTTGCTGCTAAGCAAGCTGATGCATTTCCACTTTCCTTCCTGTATACTTTTCCCTCTTGATCTTTTTTATGTGAACTATCCATTCTTGCTCCCAGTCAACCTGATTTCCTTTTTTAAGCAAACCTTCAAGTTAACTCAGAATAAGACTAATTAATGAGCCTGCTTGATTTTCAGTCTTCAGTGTCTTCTAAGGAAGTATAACTGGCATTGATATATGAATAGGCAAATATATTAACCAACTTTATGTGCTGTTGAATCCTTTTATATTAATCACTACTCTGCCTTATGTTTTATTCATTTATGAAAAGTGTTTGCATTAGCACATGTTTTCCCAATAAAATTATAAATAATGAAAGACAGAAATGCCTTATTATACCAAATAAAACCGATTGCTCCATTAACTTGTTTTTCTCCAAAACTTGGTAGTTAACAGTGATACTTAAAATACTCCAGCTCTTTTCAAAGTCATACAAATATGCACTAAAAACATTCAAAATGTTGTTGCAACATTATAAGAATTGCAAATTTGATTTGTTATTCTGAAAGCTAACTAATAGACTTCTAAGAAACATTTTTAGAATTTGTGGTTCTGAGAGGAGGAAATATTTTGCAGAGAATATCATTTGGAAAGCAGGTGTGTGGGGCAGGAAAGTGCCCCATAAACTGTAAAGTGCTATAGAAATGTAAGAGATCAAGCTATATCTCTCTTTCTGGAGACCTGACTGCAAAAGCACAACGAAGAGCCTGTGGGAGCCTAAATATTCAAGAATTCAGAAAAAAAAAAGATAATTTCCTGAGTATTCTTTTTGGAGGAAGAGAATGACTAGCATTCTCAAAATCCTATAATTTTCATGCCTTGTTACATTTAAACTGGTAACATGCAATCTGTGCTTCTTCATAAGTTCTGATTGACAGCTTAATGGAACAGTCTGGTTCTCTGCCTTTCTGGATGATAAGTGTAAATAGTGTGGTTATCGGAAGGTAATACCCTACCATTAGCGGGTCTCCCCATAGTCTTTCACATCAATGAAAGTAATCTCGATATATTTACTTGCATGAATGCTTACCAGGAAGCTCAATCAAAGTGCTGGGAAATGCATGTGTCTAGAATGGAGACTTCATTGAAGGAACACCTGGTCACTGCAATGTTCCATATTAAGTATCACAGGCGTGTAACAGGGGCTTCCCCACCTTGGAAGTGTCTTCCCTAGGTAGTTTCTGGTCTGCACTATTTTACTCCTAACATCTGTTTTTATCTATTGACCTCACTCCAGATTTCTCAGGGTTAGTTTTCCATTGGCTTGGAAAACAACGTGACTTCCTATTGCTGACAAAGGAGGTGAAAGAAAGTGAAAGTCACTCTGACTCTTTGCAACCCCATGGAGTATAGAGTCAATGGAATTCTCCAGGCCAGAATACTGGAGTGGGTAGCCTTTCCCTTCTCCAGGGGATCTTCCCTACCCTGGGATCAAACCCAGGTCTCCCGCATTGCAGGTGAATTCTTTACCAGCTGAGCCACAAGGGAAGCCCCAAAGGAGGTGAGACCAGGCCAAAAGAAAACAGTACCAGACCGACTTGACTGGGACCAGACCAAGATTCTTAATAGAACCCTAGTGATCTTCTCTGTAATTTCAGCATATAGCTCCTTTGGCTATTTTTCATAAATATTATTTATTTCATATATTTCATAAATGTTATTTGTGAAAATAAGTAACATTTTCATAAATGTTAGTAAGTATTACTAAAATGTTAAGGAATATTTAAACAAAAGGCAAAAGCTTCATCTTATGTGAATGGAGATGCACCTTGATCCATGTTCATAATCCGGATTCAAATGTGCACAGGTAACAGTAGAGGAAACTTCACTGAGGAAGGAGTAAAATCACCACGGATGAGGAGAGTGGGTCCGGCTGAGTTAAGGAATCAGAAGTGCTTTAAAGCACTGCGAGAGTTGCATTAAGTTAGTCTCACACCTCATCACCCTCTCTCTGATAAGGAGAGAATAAATTAGAATTTTAAAATTTATATTACGAAAGCTGGATATGTGAAGCAGAAGGCAGTGCATCAAAAGAGAAAGACTAGCAATCAGAGAGGAAGCTCAGAGAGCTGTTCTTTACATTTTGTGTCTGGCTTAGTCCTAATAGTTAAAATTCAAGAGCTAAAAATTCAGTCATAGACTTACATAGCTGTCCAAGCGAATGTGGAGATTTCAGAAATTATCCAGCAAACCATCAGAGCCAATTACGAATCTAATCTTTCTCTTGTACCTACTTCATCTCCTATATAATGTTAGGGTGGGAGGAATTCTAACCACTTTGCTGCCTCTGATTTAGTCATACTTTGCTGACTCAGAGTCTTTCAGACAAATGCTGAATCTGCCATGTTTTCTCCATATCCCTTTGCTTCTCTCTAAAATGATACCTGAGATGACAGGTGACATGGGTGGTTGGAGGCAAGGACACTAGAGATGCTTATGGAATTGTTTGAGCTTTGCTGGTCTAGACTGCAGAGTGAGTGGTTGAGCTACTTCCTATACTGATGACATCTGAGGTGATATCAGACAGATAGCACTCCAGGAAGACCTGCCACCCTCTGTCACTGCTACCGCTTCTGGAAGTGTCCTCTGTACAGGAAGCTCTCCTAAAAGAGCTTAACCATTTCCTGCATAGACCAGACCCTAGCCCAACACTCTCTATACACGAATTCAATTGTTCTCAGGCCGGGGTAGCCCCTGGGGCTTGTCAAAGATTGGACAAGCTTTAACAGCCCTTGTCCAATCTCTGCTGCATTTCTGACATCCAATCTCCATCCCAACTGCAAAGTTACTTAAGAATTTCTAAGACATTTTCATGACCAAAGGAACAGAAGGATGCTAGGAATTCTAATCTGGGTTCTTTTTCACTCTCTTCAAGCAGTCATGGCCACTGTACTGTTACAATTTCCACTGTAATTGCCATAGGCTAGAACTGAACTATCAGTGAAATAGTCCCTAAATTCTAATTAAGAAAAAAAAGAGACAAAATCCCCAGTGATAATCGCTTTCTTCTCTACTTTGGTGTCCAAAGGATTTCAGTCTGGATAGGATATCAAGATGCTCTTGTTTATCGGTATGCTTTCCCTGAAACTCTTCCCATAGTTTGCCAAGATGGTAAGTGTGAGCTCTCTGATTTCTCTCTTCTGGCCTTGGATGGACCCTCTGTGAAGTTATTCATATTTTCAAATATACTCTTCATGGGAGGAAGAGAGGATTTTTATTCATATACTAGTCCAGTATATGAATAAATATATAACTTCTATTAATTTGACAAATTAATAGAAGTTAAAAAATCTAAACAAGCCTTTTCTCTCGTTAAATCCAGATTTTCAAAACTATTGTTTTCTGGACACTGACAATTTCCTTTCATATATGAAAAGCTAAATGCTGACATCCTCTTTATTTTTCAATCCTGATGCAAAAATAATAATGCTACCTGCGAAGAATAGCTGTCTCTTGAAGAGTAGGGTAGGGATTAAGCACTAAGAAATACATACAAGAAAAAAAATGCATATTAATGTATTCTCTCCCCAAATTCCATTGCACTTTGCAGAAAATAAAAAGACACACCAGAGACTAGGAGAATATATTCATGAAACAAACAAGTTAAAGGACTTGTATTCAGAATTTGCTGTTCCATTGCTAGGTCATGTCTGACTCTGCGACCCCATGGACTGAAGCATGCCAGGCTTCCCTGTCCCTCACTATATCCCAGAATTTGCTCAAACTCATTTAGAATAAACCTTATTTATTCATAATGCTGCTGCTGCTGCTGCTAAGTCGCTTCAGTCGTGTCCGACTCTGTGCGACCCCATAGACGGCCGCCCACCAAGCTCCCCCGTCCCTGGGATTCTCCAGGCAAGAACACTGGAGTGGGTTGCCATTTCCTTCTCCAATGCATGGAAGTGAAAAGTGAAAGTGAAGTCGTTCAGTCATGTCTGACTCTTCGCGACCCCATGGACTGCAGCCTACCAGGCTCCTCCATCCATGGGATTTTCCAGGCAAGAGTACTGGAGTGGGTTGCCAGTTCCTTCTCCATTTATTCATAATAAGCTCCTCCAATTAAAAATTAAGACCAACAACACTATTTTTGAAGCAGGGAAGACATTTGAAAATACACTTCACAAAGAAAATTTACTTCACAAAGAAGATAGGCAGAGGTCCAATAAGCACATATAAATGTTTTCAGCATTACACATCATTATCAACATGCAACTTAGACTATAGTAAAACACTACTCCTGAATTGCTAATATTGAAATTGATGCTCAATACCAAGTATTTCCAGAGATCCAGAATGATTAGAATTATCATGCCTTGCTGAGAGCATGCAATGTGGGATAGTCATCTTGAAAAACAGTTTGGCAGTTTCTTGTAAAGTTAACCATATAATTATTATATTACATGCTCTATCTTCTCTCAGTTCAGTTCAATAACTCAGTTGTGTCCTACTCTTTGTGACCCCATGAATCGCTGCACGCCAGGCCTCCCTGTCCATCACCAACTCCTGGAGTTCACCCAAACTCATGTCCATCGAGTCAGTGATGCCATCCAGCCATCTCATCCTCTGTCGTCCCCTTCTCCTCCTGCCCCCAATCCCTCCCAGCATCAGAGTCTTTTCCAATGAGTCAACTCTTCACATGAGGTGACCAAAGTATTGGAGTTTCAGCTTTAGCATCATTCCTTTCAAAGAAATCCCAGCGCTGATCTCTTTCAGAATGGACTGGTTGGATCTCCTTGCAGTCCAAGGGACTCTCAAGAGTCTTCTCCAACACCACAGTTCAAAAGCATCAATTCTTTGGTGCTCAGCTTTCTTCACAGTCCAACACTGTTTTCTCTACTCTTAGGTATTTTGCAATAATAATGAAAACATGTATCTACATAAATACTTGCAAGAAAATAGTCGTTTTCTTATAAAACTGGCAGCAACCCAAATGTCCAGGAACTTATAAACAAATAATAGTATATCCAGACAATGAAATATTACTCAAAAATAGAAAGGAACAAACTACTGACACATACAACAACATGAAAGTGAAGTGAAAGTCACTCAGACCTGTCTGACCCTTTGTGACCCCATGGATATACAGTCCATGGAGTTCTCCAGGCTATAATATTGGAGTGGGTAGCCTTTCCCTTCTCCAGGGGATCTTCCCAACCCAGGGATCGAACCCAGGTCTCCCACATTGCAGGCAGATTCTTTACCAGCTGAGCCACCAGGAAAGCCCATACAACAATGGAAGAATCTCAAAGGAATAATGCTCTATCAAAGAAGCTCTCCATAGTCTCCAACAGACCATGGCCAATTCCAATATGTTCTAAAGCTACACTTAACAACATTATGCTTGTATCTCCCCTGCCACCAAGTTATAAACATTCCTACTCACCCAACCTTTCTCTTCTAGGGCAATATGTAGCATCTTTCCATCGTCATTTAAAATCAGATTCAACAATTAGCCTCTCCTGAGTTTCCCTCAGGGCTCTTTGTTCTCCTAGTTAACCTTCACAGCACCAGACATTATAGCATAAGCATAGGATAGGCAGGCTCTGTTCTTGGTGATGCAACATAGCGCAATTCATAGTGATAATTTGCATGGCTATCTCCCCTAAGAACGGGCTCCTCAGATCAAGATCTTTGTTCATTTCATCTGTACATCCCCAGGCATCTCTTAGAGCAGTCACTACATAGTCCCCATCCAGTAAATGTCTCTTAAATCTCCTAGATATTGTCTTTGATTAGCCAGAAAGACAGTGATATGAACCATGCAGTGTATAAATAAAAACAATAAAACTGTTTGCTGGTGATTTTGTTTTTCTATACTTATCCTTGTATATAGACAATAATTGTGGAAGGTAAACTAATATACATCTTTCTTTTAATATTAAAGATAGCACCCTTATATTACATGTTATTTCAAAATCACAGAGACATATTTTAAGTCCTTGAAACTTTCTAGGAAACAAAAGCTACTTTTTAAACTATTCTTTGTTTTTGAAAAGATGAAGATATTTTTATTAAAGTATGATTGTCATATAATATCATATTGGTTTCAGACATATATCTCACTGATTCAATATTTATATACAGTTCAAAATAGTCACCATGATAAGTCTAGTTCCTGTCTGCTACCAAAGTTATTACAATACCAGTGGTATATTCTCTATCCTGTATTTACATCATTGTAAACTTAGTTATTTTGTAACTGGAAGTACTTACCTCTTAATCCCCTGTTCCCTGCTTTCCCTCTGGAAACCACCATTTTGCTTTCTATTTCTATGAATCTGTTTTGCCTGTTTTTTTGTTTTTAGATTCCACATATAAGTGAAATCATAAGGTAATTGTCCTCTATCTGACTAATTTCATTTAGTGTATTGCACTGCAGGTCTTCGGCTTCTTTTGCGGCTCAGACAGCAAAAAATCTGCTGGCACTGCAGGAGATCTGGGTTCAGTCCCTGGGTTGGTAAGATCCCCTGGAGGAGGACATGGAAACCCACTTCAGTATTCTTGCCTGGAGAATTCCATGCAAGAGAAGCCTCCTGGGCTATACTTCATGGGGTTGCAGACAGTCAGACACAATTTAGCAACTAATGTTTTTCACTTTCTCTCTAGATCTATACATGTTGTCGCAAATGACAAGATTTCATTTTCTGACTGAATAATTGTCCACTGTAAATATACACCACATGTCTTTATGCAGCCATCTATCTATGGACATTTTGGTTGTTTCCGTATCTTGGCTATTGTAAACCATGCTGTAAATAAATAAATTGTAAATAAACATAGGGGTTGCCTATATTTTTTTGGAGTTAATATTTCTGTGTTTTTGAAATGAATACCCAGAAGTGAAATGCTAGGTCATTTTTTAATTTTTTTGAGTAATGACCACATTGTTTTCATAGTGGCTGTACCAACTGATATCCATGGCAACAGTCCACAAGGGCTCACTTTTATCTACATCTTGTTCAATACTTGTTATCTCCTGACTTTTTGATAATCACCTTTCTGACAGGTATCAGATGATAATTCTTTGTGGTTTTTATTTGCATTTTCCTGATAATTACTGATGCTGGGCATCTTTGTATATGCCTGTTGACCATATAAAAGTTTGCTGCCAAAACATCTATTCATTTACTCTGTTCATTTTTGAATCCATTATTTGTTTTTGATACTGAGTTGTATAAATTCTTCCTATACTTTAGATATTAATCCCAGATCTGCTATATACTTTATGAATATCTTCCACTCAGTATTTTACTTTTTTGTTTTGTCCACAGTATTCTCCACTGTAGAAATGCTTTTTAGTTTGATATAGTCCTATTTGCATATTTTTACTTTTGTTGCCCTTGTCTGGGGCTACAAAAGTAAAGGAAATATTTCTGCTTCAGATTCTCAGAGAATTTTGCTGATAATAGCCACTCAATGTGTTTATTAAATCATTCAGTTATACTAAAACCTGATTGTTTTAATCATGCTAGAAATAAATAGGTCATCTCACAGAACAAAATCTTCTGTTGTAGAGAATCATAGCTTGTGGCATTTTGCATCAAGAAATCTCATAAAAATGTTATTTTACAGGTCCTCATTTATTTAGGCCACAACTAGAATAATTCTCTCCATGAATATTTTTATGTGAGATGTTTGAAAATTAATTATATGTAAGAGATTAGTGAAGGGTAGAAGGAAATTTGGGTAATTTAGATGAAGACTGAAACCCTGAAATCACTCTTAATAGTAATTTAAAATATTAACATATAAAGATAAGTGATTTTTAAATTCTACTGTAGGAAATAAAAAATAACATAACTAAACAGAATATTATGAATATAAGAAATATATTTCTGATTATCAGGCACATGTTGCTAGCAAAATGAATTCTGAAGTTCAGAAATCTTTAAATTACTTATAATACAGATTTTTTTTTTGCCATCACAGCAGAATCTAGAGTTAATTTTCATATTGTGTTTCATGTACATTTACCACTCTTCTCTAAGGCCTTGAGGCCAAACTATCCACTCTAACCTGCATTGGCTCAGCAAGGCAATAGCAGCAAGAAGACAGTCCTTTTCCAGGTCTTGCCCTCAGTGACTATGATTCAGCTTGTGATCCTGGGCTCTTCCTAGAGCCTAGACTGCCCTCTATCTCCAGCTCCTTCCAGCTTTGACCTCCTACACAGTGGAGGGGGCAACAGAGCCCTGCTTTTATAGATCGGAGCCCGCTGACATCCTACCAAAAGATGCACCACAGCTCTAGCAGGCTGCATCTTCCTGTGAGACCCTTGTTTTCTTAGAACAGGTCTGAAGCTCAGCTGCAGGATAAAGGAGTTTGCCTTGTGTTTAGCTCCTTTCTTATACTCCCCTCAACATGGAGGCAGTAACTGTTTAAGATCAATTACTTTTGAACCCCCTTGTGAACCTTTCCCCCCGTTTCACTAGTTAACTACTTTCTCCCAATGCATAGTCCCTTATATTAAATGCCCCCTATTCAAATAACTGGCAGAGTCAGTCACCTGAATGGAACATGACTGAAACAGATCGTAATTGGTCCAGGTTTGCTAAAAAAAAAAAAAAAAAGCTTCTACAATGTTATTCAATTTACTGATGGAATGCCAACCTATATTGACTTAGATCTTCCTTCCTTTAACATATCTGATCTATTGAGCTACATGATCATGTTTAGTTACTAATACTTGTCTCAATAAAAACTGGAAGCAGGGAGTATCAGAGTTTTCAAAAAAGACTCTTTTCTAATTTGATTTTATTATATCATCCTCAGCATAAAGAGACTGCAAAAACACACTTGGTTTTTGCAAATGTGGCTATCATTTCCACAGCACTCCTTCTTACACTCCCACTTACCAACTATTGGTCAAATGCTTTCTTTGGAACCAACATTTGGAGTCTCTTCTTCACAGTATACATAGAAAATGATTACTTTCTGCTTGCTACCTTAGCAGAATAATTGGAACAAATACATTTTAAGACTCACTCCAAGTGGTTCATTTGCAAGTATAAGTAAGTTGTTCGATGGATTTGGAAGTGTATCTTTTGTATGGCCAACTGTTCTTTTCTTAAAGTTAGTAAAGTTTCACAACTTTGAGGTTTGTGAAAAGGGAAAACTGTAATTTTAGCAGACAGTGTTGTTCTTAGGCGTGGACAAACTTGGGTTCCTGCCCAGCCTCCCAACTGTAGGATTGAGCTGCTCCATAGCTTGCCAGGGCCTCTGTTTTCTGCTAATAGACCACAAGTTTTCTTGTGGTTTTTCTATTGTTAAGGATGATAAAAACAGATTCTTATAGAAAACTCAGTGGAAATGTACAGTGCTTATACCAGAAACACTGAAAAAAATATTCTTATTTTAGTGTTCATGGTATTTCTCTCTCTCTCTTTTTTTTTCCTTTTGGCAGAAAACAGAGGCACAGGCTGGCTCGGCTGGCACCTCAGCTCAGAAAAAAAAAAGAGAGAAGAAAAATCAGAAAAAAGGAAAATCGAGGCACAGATGGCATCAAACACTCTCAAAACCTCCATGATGAAAAGTTCTGAGAATACTCAGGGATTGGGCAGCCATCCCTTTGATGAAAGGTTTTTCAAAGAGCTCTTCCTCAATTTAAGTAAAAGAAGTGGGTTGGAAAAGTCTATTACAAAAGAAAGAAAGAAAGATTTAGTCACCCAAAAGAGAAAGCACATCATGAAAAGAATATAGGCAGTCTGAAATCCTCCGGATAATTAAGTGAAAGAGACGGTCCTAGCCTAGGATGATTTTTTCCTCTTTTAGGTGGACCTTCACCAAAGCAAATATAAGAATGACAACTGTACTAGGCAATTTGATTAGATATAACCTTTGCATAAAGTCTTATAAGGCATAAAGGCCACAGAAGAATATTACTATAAGCATTACTGATACCCAATCATAGAAGCCAAATTCTCATCCTCCATGCTTCTCAGATAAGTATAAGAAATGCCCCTTTCTCTACTCAACATCCTTTTATTGTATAGGGTCATTTAGTCATGTCCTGGAAAAACTTACACTAAAATTCCCAATACCTGTAAGCATCAAGCAAACAGTAAACTTTACAAGCTTTTACTAAATTATTACGCATCAGTAAAATTGAGACTTGTACTTGTGTGTGTCTGCTTAATCACATTGGTTGTGTCCAACTCTTTGTGACCCCATGGACCACAGCCCACCAGGCTCCACTGTCCATGAGATTCTCCAGGCAAGAATATGAGTGGGTATTGTCATGCCCTCCTCCAAGGGATCTTCCTAACCCAGGGATCAAACCCATGTCTCCTGTGTCTCCTGCACTGTAGGCAAATTCTTTACCACTGAGCCACCAGGGAAGACCAAGAAAGTCCCCCTTGTCCCACTCAACATCCTTTAATTTTATAGAATGAAAGGATCATTTAGTCATGCCTCAGAAAAACTTACACTAAAATTCTAAATAACAGCAAGCATCAAAGAAACAGCTTTTAGTAAATTATTACACATCATAAAATTGAGGCTTACCTCCTAGTAATTTACTAATTATATCACTTACAAAAATACAATAACAGCAAGTAATATTTAATTGACGTAGAGTAGGTATGCATTTTCAGTTTTAAGAACCTTTGAAATCCATTATTTCTGAAAGTCAGAATGAAATTACAATTTTTGTACAAAAAAGTATTCCAAAGGGATTGCTTTCTCTTTAAGGAAACAGTTTTAAGAGACTGATAAGAAAACATCAAAGGCCTGCTGCGACAAATGATGTTGAATGTAAGTGAATCACAGGCTCAGTGAACACATTTGATTTCTTAAAAATATTCTCTAAATTGGTACCATTTTACTCTCTGCCAAACATCCTTCATCTTAGTCTAGCACCCCAAAGTAATGTCTGCTGCTTTCATATATCATTCTCAGGATCCAGGCCTCAGATTGTCCCTTTCCAGCCATTAGATGGGGGTTGTCTCCTAAAATCTCTATCTAAAAACACCTGCTTGGTTTCTGTTGATTCAGTATTTTGTTAAAATGCAGTGATATCCATAACATGAATCTCCATGACTAGAAGCACTTTGCTTATGAGACACTCTTTACTGTCCTGTTCTTAAAGCCATACTGGAAATTATCTATATACATGTTCTTTACCAAGGAAATCTCAAGCACTGTGGAGGATGATAGGAGAGATTTGGGGAAATAATATATCCTTTGAGATTATAACCTAAATGTATATATGAAGGCCATGTAGGTGCCATAAATACGTTCAGAGTGTGGCTTCTAGTCCATTCCATTCAATTATTAACATATAGCATTATAGAGGACATGTAAATAGAGTTTCCTACTTATCAAAGAAGCCAGAAATCTAGACTCTTAAGTGAATTTTCCAGTTGATAATATTTACTTACTTAAAATGTCATCATGTGAAGACTGTTCATAACATTTCAGAAGACAGTACACCTATGGTCTTTCTGAGGAAGTTGTCAATATGAAAGGCATTTCTGTGATGAACAGTTAAAATTCTAATTTTGACTTGAGGAAGACTGGATTCTTGACAGACATAAGCCAAGATCTCGTAACCCACAAAGTCATGGAAACTAGGTTGTCTGTGCCAACACAGTGCTACTCAGTGACAAGGCAGCTGATAGTGAATTTAACAGGATTCTAAGAAATTCAAAAGCAAATGATTAAAAGATTCTCAGCATCACCATTATTAGAGAAATGCAAATCAAAACTACAATGAGGTATCATCTCACACCAGTCAGAATGGCCATCATCACACACACACACACACACAAATTCTACAAACAATAAATGCGGGAGAGGGTATAGAGAAAAGGGAACACTCTTGCACTGTTGGTGGGAATGCAAATTGACACAGCCACAATGGACAACAGTATGGAGTGTCCATAAAAAACTAGGAATAAAACTACCAAATGGCCCAACAATTCCACTACTGGGCATATATTCTGAGGAAACCATAACTGAAAAAGGAATGTGTACCCCAACGTTCATTGCAGCACTACAATAGCTAGGACATGGAAGCAACCTAGATGTCCATCAACAGACGAATGGATAAAGAAGTTGTGTATATACACACAATGGAATATTAGCTATAAAAAGGAACACATTTGAGTCAGTTCCGATGAGGTGGATGAGCCTAGAACCATCATACAGAGTGAAGTAAGTCAGAAAGAGAAAGACAAATGCTGTATATTAACACATATGCATGGAATCTGGAAAGATGGCACAGATGAACCTGTCTGCAGAGATCTGGAGCGTGGACTTATGGACGTGGGGTGGGGTAGGAGGAATTGAGAGGGGACCACTGAAGCATGTGCCTTGCCATGCGTGGAGTTGGATGGCAAGTGGAAATTTGCTGTATGATGCAGGGAGCTCAAAACGGATGTTCTGTAATAATCTGGAGGGGTGGGATGGGCTGGGAGGTGGGAGACATTCGTGTACCTGTGCCCGATTCGTGGTGATGTATGGCAGGAACCGACGCAATGTTGTGCAGCAGTTATCTTCCAATTAAAAAGAAATAACTTTTAAAGATGTTTTAAAAAACAAATGATTAATCAAGGTTTAAAACATTTGATAATAAATAATAATTAAGTAGCTTGTGTTTTCTTAAGATATAGAACTTTTATATAATTATTTCCTCACACTTAATTATCCTTGCACGATGGTCTCTGCCTATAGGCAGAGACAGAAAAACTAACAAACCAAAAATGATTGAAAGCTTTTGCTGATGGTGATTTGTTTGTTCAGCATCTAAACAGACCACTTAACAGACCACATTTTCAGGCACCTGTAGGCTCACCAAGGGATATCATGAAAATTACTTTTTATCTTTATGCTTTCTTTTTCATATCAAATTAAAGCTTATATTTTCTCATCTAGTTTCTCTTGTTGTTGTTCAGTCACTAAGTCGTGTCCAACTCGTTGCAACCCCATGGACTGCAGCTAGTTTCTTTAGTGGTATCAAATGAGATAATAGGTGGGAAGGCTGAGGTGAAATAAAGGGTTAAATACAGAAATCATCAGAAAACTGTGCGAACACATTATCCAATATTAGGCAAGAAAATGAATTCTTTAATGTCATTCTCTATTAACCCAACAGTTAAAATAGGACCAAAATATACATAAAAATGAAATAAAACAATTAGGCAACACTTTAAAGGGTTCATTATTATTAATTCATTTAGTATTCATTGTAAGTGTGCTGGTCATAATGAATTCATTTGATATTAATGGGAATGTTCAGTAGCAATTTCATTATAATGCAGTTTTAATTCATGTGCCATTAGAGTAAAGCAATACCAAAATTTATAGTCATTTTTTGAATACCGTGCATGATCTCTAATTTCAGGAAACACTGTAACAATGGTTGTCCTTTTTACAAATTGGGGTGAATAACCCAGATTTAAGACAAACTAGGAGGTTTGCCTTGAGCTACACCAGTGATGGTAAACTTGATGGAGTTTTGTGCAATTAAAAGGTTTTATGACACTTGAAAAATGCAGGGGTAATGGCTACTTCAAAATGTGTCATATGTCAATAGTTGCTAATGTTTAACTGTTTCATGCTACTAAACTTGCTAACATAATGCCACTAAAGTAGTATCAGCCTAGATATTTTGAACTCCCCTCCTATGCTTTTGTGGAAAATTGAAGGTAAATTATATATTTTGACATTTCATTGGAATAAATATTGATTTTAACCATTTCCAAATATTTCATTCACACTCAAAAAAGTAGATAAAAAGTATATTATCTTTCATGAATAGTATTAGGTTTTCTTGAAAGATGTTGAGAACAGTCTATAGAGAACTCCTCTGTAGAACTGCAGCCATAAGGTCTTAATAAAAATCTTAAAAATGGCAACAGAAGTGTGCTCAGTAACATATTTACCTTTACTTTCTCTGGAGGCAGACTGTAAACCATTTTGCTAAAGCTTGTATAAAAACTAATGACAACAGACAACCAAAATCCACAGCCCAGTCAACAGGCCCACTAAAAGTGCATTTAGGCAGGCTTCCTGGGTGGCACAGAGGTAAAAAACCCACCTGCCAGTGCAGGAGACTCAGGAGACAGGAGTTCTATCCCTGGGTCAGGAGGATGGCAACCCACTCCAGTATTCTTGCCTATAAAATCCCATGGACAGAGGAGCCTGCTGGACTATAGTCCATGGGGCCAGAAACAGATGTGACTGAGTATACACACACAACTCTTTGGTAATGCATAAGAAAGCAGCCTACCTCAGAATTTCTTATTTGAAATGCTATATTCTAATACATGGAGAAGGCAATGGCATCCCACTCCAGTACTCTTGCCTGGAAAATCCCATGGACGGAGGAGCCTGGTGGGCCGCAGTCCATGGGGTCGCTAAGAGTCGGACTTGACTGAGCGACTTCACTTTCACTTTTCACTTTCATGCATTGGAGAAGGAAATGGCAAGCCACTCCAGTGTTCTTGCCTGGAGAATCCCAGGGACAGGGGAGCCTGGTGGGCTGCCGTCTATGGGGTCGCACAGAGTCAGACACGACTGAAGTGACTTAGCAGCAGCATTCTAATACATTATTCACAAGTTAGGTAGCCTAGACGCATATTTGTATAAGATTTGTTCTTTTATTCATTATTTTGGAAATAACTAGAATGGTTACCTTAAATTAACTGGAATAGTTATCTTAAAATGCAATAAATGATGGCTTCATGTCTCTCCAAGCTCCATGCCAAATTTTAAAATGTTTAGAAGTAGTTTTTATAAATTTTATTCATTTAGTTGCTTTTCTTACTATTTAAAATAATTAATTAAAAACTGACAAAAATTCATGAAAGTATAAACTAATTCTAATGGCAGAAATTTGAAGAGGAGCTAAAGAGCCTCTTGATAAGGGTGAAAGAGGAGACTGAATAGCTGGTTTAAAATGCAGCATTCAACAAACAAAGATCATGACATCTTGTCCCATCATTTCGTGGTAAACAGAAGGGGAGAAAGTGGAAACTATGATAGATCTTACTTCTTTGGGCTCCCAAATCACTGTGGATGGTGACTGCAGCCATGAATTTAAAAGATGCTTGCTCCTTGGAAGAAAGGCTATGACGAACCTAGACAGTATATTAAAAAGAAGAGACATCACTTTGCTGAAAAAAGTCTGTATAGTCAAAGCTGTGTTGGTTTTTTCCAGTAGTCATGTACAAATGTGAGAACTGAACCATAAAGAAGGCTCTGCAATGAAGAATCGATGCTTTTGAATTGTGATACTGGACAAGACTCTTGAGAATCCCTTGGACTGTATGGAAGTCAAGTCAATCAATCCTATAGGAAATCAACCTTGAATATTCTTTGGAAGGACTGAAGCCAAAGCTCCAACATGCTGGCCACCTGATGTAAACAGCTGACTCATTGGAAATGACCCTGATGCTGGGAAAGATTGAGGGCAGGAGGAGAAGGAGGCGATAGAGGATGAGATGGTTGGATATCATCCACTGACTCAGTTGACATGAGTTTGAGCAAACTCTGTGAAATAGTGACGGGCAGGGAAGCCTGGCGTGCTACAGTTCATGGGGTTGCAAAGAGTCAAGCATGATTTAGTGACTGAACAACAAGTTTAACAAAAGAGATGCAACACTTTTACTCTGAAAACTCTAAAACACTGATGAAGGAAACTGAAGATGATTGAAAGAAATGGAAATATATAATATGCTCATGGATTGGAAGAATTAAAAGTGTTAAAATGTCCATACTACATGAAGTGATCTATGGATTTAATGCAATCCATATCAGTATTTTCATAGAAAAAAAAAATCCTAAAATTTATATGGAACCACAAAAGATGATGAATTTCCAAAGCAATACAGTAAGTGTCCTGCTAATACTAATCTTTAAGTTGTGCACTTTCAAAGATGTGAGCATGCGTTCTGTTAACATCAGGCATGAATCAAACTGCAGCTTGCTCTTTGTCTCCTATTGCTGGTGATCCTTCAGCTGTACTATCCCCCACGCCCTCACCCTCCTCCAGTCAGTAACTCTTCTTGCTTGTTCACTTGATGCCAGTCTGTGAATGCCAGCTTTTGTACTGTACTATGATACTTGTCAAAGTACTGTACTGTAATACTAAAAATGTTTTCTCTATTTTTAGTGCTTGTTTATGCATGGTTTGTGTGAAAGAACTATAATATAAACCTATTACAGTTTATTACTATATAGCCAATTGTGTTAGTTGGGTACCTAGGCTAACTTTGCTGGACTTATGAACATATTGGACTTACAAACATGCTTTCAGAATGGAACTCATTCATATGTAGGGCACTTACTGTATTGAAGAAAAAACAAAAAAAGAACAAAGCTGGAAGTATTACTTCCTCAATTTCAGTCTACACAAGTAAGCTACAGTCATTGAAGCAGCAGGGTACTAGCACAAGGACTGAAATATGGATCAATGGGACAAAATAGAGAACCCAGAAATCAATGTATACACTTATGTTAATTAATCTACAACAAAAGAAGCAAGAATATGCAATGGAGAAAGGGCAGTCTCTTCAATAAGTAATGCTGGGGAAACTGGACAGCTGCAATGGAAAGGAATAAAATTTTAATGCTGTCTCACAGCATATACAAAAATTCAAAATGGATCAAAGACCTCAATGTATGACCTGGAACCAGAAAGCTCCTAGGAACATAAGCAGAACACACTTTGATATAAATCATAGCAGTATTTTTTTTTTTTTGGATCAGTCTAAGGCAAACAAAAACAAAAATAAATAGATTAGAGCTGATTAAACTTTAAAGCTTTGCATGGGAAAGGAAACCATCAACAAAACAAAGACTGCCTACTGAATGGGAGAAAATATTTGCAAAGAATATGATCAGAAAGCAGTTGTTATCCAAAATATGTATAAACAGCTCAGACAGCTCATTATTGAAAAGAAAACAGCCCAATTAAAAAATGAGTGGAAGACTTGAAAAGATATTTTTCCAAAGAAGATATACAGATGGTCAACAGACACATGAAGAGATGCTTAACATCACTAATCATCAGAGAAACGCAAGTGAAAAACACAATGAGATATCACCTGACACCTGTCAAAATGGCTATCATCAAAGAGTCCACAAATAACAAATGGAGAAGATGTTTTAAAAAAGGATCTGTAGTACATTGTACACTGTACAAAGTGGTACAGCCACTATGGAAAACAGTTTAGAGCTTTCTCAAAAATCTAAAAATAGAATTACCATATGATCCAGCAATTCAACTCCTGGGCGTATATTCAGAGAAAATGAAAATACTAGTTTGAAAAGATATGTGCATTTTCGGTAATAGTCAATCTATGGAAGCAACCTAAGTGTTTATCAACAGATGAATAGATAAAGCATATGTGGTATATGTACACAATGGAACATTACTCAGCCCTTAAAAAGAATGAAATAATGCCATTTGCAGCAATATGGATGGACCTAGAGATTGTCGTACTGACTGAATTGTCAGAGAAGGAGAAATATTGTATGGCATCCCTTATATGTGAAATCTAAAAAGAAATGATACAAATGAACTTACTTATAAAACAGAAAGAGACTCACAGACTTAGAAAATGAACTTACAATTATGGGGTAGGGAGGACAGGGAGAGGGATAGTTAGGGATTTTGGGATGGACATGTATACACTGCTATATTTTAAATGGATAACCAATGAGGACCTACTGTATAGCACTTAAATTCTGATCAAAGTTATGCTGCAGTCTAGATGGAAGGGGAGTTTGGATAGATGTGTATGTATATCTAAGCCCCTTCTCTGTTTACCTGAAACTATCACAACATTATTAATGTTATACCCCAATACAAAATAAAAAGTTTTTTTTAAAAGAAATACAACCTCCTACATGTAAACAAGAATATATATATATACACATATATATATATAGTACATAGAGAAAAAATAGGCATTGTTTTTTAACAAATTTAAATATAGTATA
Organism: Bubalus bubalis; assembly: GCF_019923935.1. Classification (NCBI taxonomy): domain Eukaryota; kingdom Metazoa; phylum Chordata; class Mammalia; order Artiodactyla; family Bovidae; genus Bubalus; species Bubalus bubalis. Next base: position 18,786,398 of record NC_059165.1, read on the forward strand.
ATCTATGAAAATCACCATGTGTACACATGAAATGAAAAATGAAGGTGAAGTCGCTTAGTCGTGTCTGACTCTTGACGACCTCAAGGACTGTAGCCTGCCAGGCTCTTCCATCCATGGAATTTTCCAGGCAAGAATACTGGAGTGGGTTGCCATTTCCTTCCTTCTACACCTGAAACTTATTGCACATCAGATATGCTTCAGTATACGTCAATAAAAACAAAAGTATCATTGCTACTTCTGTATTAAAAAATTGAGGTAAGAGTCCTCAAAAACACCAAAATCAGGTATCCTAAGGCATTTCATCACAGGACTCAGTGCAAAGAGGCTTTCAGATAGACAAAAACAGAAGAGGGCAAACATAGCTGCCATCAGAAGACTCAGTGTTTTCCCATCATCCGCGTGATGCTAATGGCAGAGAGTAACTTTCTTTCTCCATTTTCACCAGTTCAGATCTTGTCTCAGATCATCTTACAAACACTCATAACTTAATAGAGCTGAAACAGGACAGTTTATTCCTTATCTCCAGTGTCCAAACTTTTGCATCCTAGAAATGGCACCACTAATTAACCAGTTAGTTGCAACTCTACATCCAGTTAATTGCTCAAGGGAAAACAAATATATATATATATATGGTTGTCTTCTCATTCATTTCTTTAGTTTCTTCATATCTGATATTTTATAGAACAGTAAGTACTGTCTACTCTACCAGTAGTGTTCATCCTGAGTCCCATCAATTCTTGCCATCTCAAAAGTAATCCTAGTCTAATCTATTCTCTCTCTCCTGGACTATTTCAGGAGCTTTCTTTCTGATTTCCTTCTAATGCATACTTAATTTACAAAAGCCCATTATAGCAACTATCTCTAATGATTCTCTAAATCATAAATCAGAACATATGATGCAAATTTTAAAACCAATCAAAGCTTTCCACTTTCCACCACAATAAACTCCTTACTATAGGCTGCAAGACTGCTTGATACAGTCTCAATCTGCTTCTATCTTTCTCAACTTTTCATTCCACATCCTCCATTCACATAGACTTATTAACACACATATTCTTTCCCATCTGATAACCTTTACCTTTCCATTGTTCAAAAAGCTCTTCCCCTCATTTACACTAGCCCCTGGTCTTACCTCAGGTTCTCCCCCAAGAGGACTTTCTTGAATACCCAGTCTATTCCCTACCCTAATTGCCACTCTCAATTATATTAGTATTTAGAGTATTTGCCTCCCTAGGTTTAATGCCACCTTAAAGTCAGAGTCTCAGTCTTTTGTCCAGTAGTCTTTCACCACCTACAGCAGCAACTGGAGATGGGTAAAACCTCAATAAAATATATTCACTGAGTGAAAAGTGACTTAGTGACTCAGGAAAATGCAAACACACTGTGAGGTATAAGGTGAAGCTATGTTTTCAGAGAATAATAGGCAGAGGGAAGGAAAGGGAATTTTATGTTGCCAGCACATTTATTTTTTAATAAAAAGAACAATTAATTTATAAAGTTACTGGCATATAAAGGGCTTGCTTTCTAATGTCTGCCCCCTTCCTTTTTGATCAATAGCAAATCTGTGCTTGTGAAGTCACGATTCTCTGTGAGGAGAGGATTAATTGCATGCATGACTATTTGACTATTGGCCCCTACTGCACCCTCTATCAACTTGCAGTGAAATATATTAGAGACAAAATAAACTGTTTTGAAGCTTCTATTGATGTTTTCTTGTCTTTTGACTTCATGGACAGGATTCTGTGATGGATTAACATTTATGAGGTCAGTATCGGCCCCTGGTTATTGATGTTCATGCAGGACCTTCACCTTAATACCACCTCGAGAGGAAGGGTTAGTGGGAAAGTTCTCTAGACAAATCAATTACATTAGATTTGTGTCCTCCATATTCCTTTTTAAAACCTATTTTAATGACCTCATATCTTATGCACTGAGGCAGGTCATTCATTAAGTAAAGCTGTTACTTTATAACTTGAAAATTAAAGTAGCCAAAAACATCATTTATGTGAGATGCTTTGTTGTTTACCTAAGTAACGAAATACACTGGCATGAAGGTGAGTTAATCCCCTTGGCCCACCCCCGATAATACTTTAGCAACTAGTGAAATGAAGTCATAAATGAGTTAGAAAACAGTCAGAACTTCAATTAAGGACATCCAAATGTGATCTCACATATAAGTTTGCAAGATGATGGCAATTTATTCAGATAAATTTTAAATAATTGCATTGTGCCTTCTCAGGGGTATAGCATTTCATTGGGATGAATGATTAGACTAAGACAGCATTTCTCAATGTGCAGATATTAATAGGTAGGACTAGTGGGCCTCCCTGATGGTTCCAATGGTAAAGAATTTGCCTACAGTGCAGGAGACCTGGGTTTGATCCCTGGGTTGGGAAGATCCCCTGGAGGAGGTCATGGAAACCCACTCTTGCCTGGATAATCCCCATGAACAGAGGAGCCTGATGGGCTGCAGTCCATGGAGTTGCAGAGTTGGACATGACTGAGCGACTAAGCACAGCACAACATATGGAATTCAAAGCTGAAAGTAGCACGTGGGTTCTCAACTTCAGCAGTATTGCCCAAAATGTCACCTCCAAAGAGAGGCCATCCCTGACTACCCCACATAAAGTAGATCCTCTTCATTCACTTTTCTATCCCCTTATTTGTTCTTTTTTCTCTTGTCCTTACATACCATTACATTGTTCATCTTTGGTTTTCTTTTGTCTGTCTCCTCCACTAAAGTGTAAGTCACTTTTAGACAATGACTTCAGTGTATTCACAACTCAATCCCCATGCCAAGAATTATGTCTCTATAATATAGTTGATATTTGATATATGCTTAATGATAAGTGCCAAGTGTTAGTCACTCAGTCTCTTGAGACCCCATGGACTATAACCTGCCAGGCTCTTCTGTCCATGGAAGTTTCCAGGGAAGAATACTGGAGTGAGTAGCCATTCCCTTATACAGGGGATCTTCTTAACTCAGGGATAGAACCTGGGTCTCCTGCATTGCAGGCAGATTCTTCACCATTTGAGCCACTAGGGAAATCCCACTGGTAAACACATAACTAATTTATATGCAATAAATAAGTAAATAACTATATATATTTCACAGGAACTAGATTCAAGCCTCTGTTTCTATAGAGAAGAAAGACATTTGATTTCCTATATGTGACTATGGTTTCATTGTCAAAAATACAGATAACTTAAAAGTTAAATGGGTCTGTTCTCTTAAGTTCTACCAGAAAGAATAATTCAAGGTAAATTATACTGAAATTTAAGTCAACATTTCTGTTAGAAGTCCTCTGGTATAAAGTTTAAAAGGCTGTTAAAAACTGAACAAATTCAGATACTTAGCAAACACTTTGTAGTCATTTTTTTTGGCAGAATTCCATGACAAATTACATGTTTGAATGAAGACAAATTACATGTTGAATGTCATATGTACTTTGTAGAAATTATTTTTCAATGACCTAGGTAGAGTCCCCATATTATTGAATGTCCACGATAAAAGCAACATAGAAAAGTTCTGCATTAAATACTCCCATCTGTTCATGAAATGGGACAGTTTCTGGGGATATTTTAGAAACCGCACATTAGTTTTCTCTTGGCTCATTTCCATGTGCAGTTAGACTGATTTTTCCATGTAGACATGTATCCTGATCTGGGACTTGCCAGTCCATCAGGTTCTCCTTTCCCATTCTTCTTTTTTAGTGGTATTTGGAACTGTTCACAAAGAGAAGAATCCTAGGCCTCATGCTAATTTTACTGTGAAGAAGTGCTCATGACAGAAAAATCCCATGGGGCACCTTCAGAAGGGAAAGAGTTAGGCAGTAAAACTAAATTATTTTAGTAATTGAGTATTACATCTTTTTGTGCCCTATTGGTTTCTGATTATTTAATAACAACATGTGAAGAAAAAACTAGTAGAGTTCTTCACTTGTAGATAATCTTAATTAATTTGTGGTAAATAATCCTAATGGGAATGTTGATACATAATTTTGTAGGAATTTTAAAAATTCAGTCACAGTGTTATAAAAATCTTACTGCTAATAAAATGTACTTATTATCTAAACAAATTTTCTGCATGTTTACATTTAAGAATAAAATTCTTAGTGAATCCTACTTATTCAAGTATGAAATAAACATGGAATAATCTATGAAATAAATGATAAAATAACCCTTTAAAGAAATCAATAACAAAGAAAATTAACCTTTACAGCCTAAGAAGGAAAGAACTTTTAAAAGATTAATATGAATTCTTATGCTTTTTTTAGGGAAGCATGTTTAGTGATAATAAAGCTTTTAAAAATAAAGTATGCATATATTTTAGAATAAAATTTTCAGAGAAAAGTGAGTGAAAATACAATTTTAGGAGAATGAGAAATGTTATAATATTTCCAACTGTTAATAAAGTTTATCTTCATATTTTTAAGTAGATAATTAAAATATAAAATTGCAAGAATAGTTATATTCTAAAGGATGTATCTAAAGAAAGGATGTAGCCACTTTTTTAATGTCAATATTTGAAGCTTCTGGAAATTATATCCTTTTAAAATGTAAAATTTATTATTATTTTTTTAAATTTTATTTTATTTTTAAACTTTACATAACTGTATTAGTTTTGCCAAATATCAAAATGAATCCGCCACAGGTATACATGTGTTCCCCATCCTGAACCCTCCTCCCTCCTCCCTCCCCATTCCATCCCTCTGGGTCGTCCCAGTGCACCAGCCCCAAGCATCCAGTATCATGCATCAAACCTGGACTAAATGTAAAATTTAAACTATTTAAAATTATCATGAACATTTTTATATGCCAGCTTAAAAATACACAAGTTAATTATTCTTTTTAAATTCTTTTGGAAATAAGAGCAAAGTATAAACAGTTGGAAGAATATAGTCTAAGATTATATTTGGAAGTTATGATTCTGCTCTCTATAGGTAAATGTTTAAAGAAATGCCCTATGAAATTCCAAATTATATTTAGTCTAGAAATATTTTTGACATGGTTCACTTCGTCATACAAGTTACAGTTCTGTGGGGCCTTTTTCAGTGTAACTATCAAAAATATCTGAACATTTTCTGAAGTGCTGTTTTTGTTACCTTGAAAATGAATTTGTGTGTAGTTGACATAATGTGGTTTTAAACTTGCAGCAATATTAACTTACATTATGGTGATGTTTGCATTTTTAAAGTCATCTCTTCTTTTTTGGAAATGAGGGGAAAGTGATGGGATAATTAGATATAAATATAATGCAAAATGAGAATATAGATATTTTAGATTGTTAGTGCAAACTCTCCATTCCAGGGTTACGGCAACAAGATTACAGAGTAGGGAGCCTCAGGCTTTCCTTCCTCCCTTACGGAAACACTGATTTAATAACAATACTGGAACAATTACGTGAGTGATTCATCTAGACACTAGTTAAGAGATTGCTGCATCCTCATTGAGTGTGAAATAAGCTTCCTTGAAGCCAGCAGGAAAATACATTTAATCTTTTCACCAAAATTCCTCCTCTCCGCACAGAACACATGAACAGGAAGACTCTCCCAGCTCCTGGTTTCTCCCTGGGGAAAGAAACAGAGGACTAGTCCATACAATTTTCAAGGGTGGAGGCTACTTATGAGTCCGGTTTCTGTCCTATCTGAGAACACTGAAGGGACCCAGCATAATCTTGATTCCTGAGACCCTGAGAACAAAAGGAGATTGGTGGCATTCTGTTGTTCCAGAGGACTCATGATGCTACACATAAAGACTTTATAGCTCACTGGCCTTACCTTCAGGATGGTGACGAGAAGAATGTAAGATGTCTTGTGTTTCCGTGTTTTGAGTTACTGATTAAGGGATTAGTTTGTCTTGAAGCACTGACAGTACCCAGCATATTCTTGATGGCTGGGGACCACTGAGGACAAAGCTAAGTTTAGCATCTTTCTGTAGTACCAGAAGACCTAAAGAATAGCAAAGAAAGGCTAGTATAGCTTGATAATTCTCCCTCAGTGGGGAAACAGAAAAAAAGGGGGCACATATTCAACATTCTGGGGCTTCAGTGATTCTGTCTGAGGGTCTATTTTTGTCTAGCCTGTCTCTGAGCATGGCTGTAACTTGCCATAACCTAGATACGTAGAGGGGGCTTCCCAGGTGGCATTAGTGATAAAGAATCCACCTGCCAATACAGGAGACACAAATGACCTAGGTTCAATCCCTGGGTCAGGAAGATGCCCTGGAGAAGGGAATGGCTACCACTCCAGTATTCTTGCCTGGAGAATTCCATCGACAGAGGAACCTGGTGGGCTACAGTCCATGGGGTTGCAAAGAGTCAGACACGACTGAGCAAATGAGCATATAGACAGATACCTAGAGACTGCTGAGAAAATAGCTGGCAACATGATTCTTTAGATGATCCCCAATATGCTGGCAGATGGCAAAAGAAGAGATTATGAGGTCTTCAACGGACAAAAAAAAAAAAAAAAAAACTGGAAAATCTCTTTAATTAGAAATCTATATACACAAGTCAAGAAAAAGAATATCATATAACAGTTTTGAAAAATACCCCAAATTTCTAGATGGGATGATTGGTTCAGGTCTTTCTCTATTTGAAATTAGTCAATAAATAGGAAGAGATTTTATTTTTTATTATTTTTTTTTAATTTTATTTTATTTTTAAACTCTACATAACTGTATTAGATTTGCCAAATATCAAAATGAATCCACCACAAGTATACATGTGTTCCCCATCCTGAACCCTCCTCCCTCCTCCCTCCCCATTCCATCCCTCTGGGTCGTCCCAGTGCACCAGCCCCAAGCATCCAGTATCGTGCATCGAACCTGGACTGGCAACTCATTTCATACATGATATTTTACATGTTTCAATGCCATTCTCCCAAATCTTCCCACCCTCTCCCTCTCCCACAGAGTCCATAAGACTGTTCTATACATCAGTGTCTCTTTTGCTGTCTCGTACACAGGTTTATTGTTACCATCTTTCTAAATTCCATATATATGCGTTAGTATACTGTATTGGTGTTTTTCTTTCTGGCTTACTTCACTCTGTATAATAGGCTCCAGTTTCATCCACCTCATTAAAACTGATTCAAATGTATTCTTTTTAATGGCTGAATAATACTCCATTGTGTATATGTACCACAGCTTTCTTATCCATTCATCTGCTGATGGACATCTAGGTTGCTTCCATGTCCTGGCTATTATAAACAGTGCTGCGATGAACATTGATTTTATTTCTTTCACAAATGAGGGTATCATAATAAGAAGTTACAAAGAACATGAAGAAATAGGGAAATAAGGTCCATTAAAATAAATATGGAATTTGACCCTAAAGGATGTTTGTGAATTACTTATTTTTTAAAAAATAACTCTTAAAAAAAGGTTCAAAGAAATGAGTTCAGGAAAATGATACATAAGCAAAGCTAGAATTTCAATAGATAGAATATGTTAAAAAGAAAAAGGACCAAGAAATTTTGAAGCTGAAAAATACAGTTTCTGAATTGAAAAATTCACTTGAGAGGTTTAACAGCAGACCTGATCAAGCAAAATAAAGAATCAATAGACTTTTATAATATTCATTTGAAATTTTGAAGAGGAAAAACAACAAAAAAAGAAAACCTAAGGATTTATGGGACACCATTAAGAATGTCACTACCCACTTTATAGTCCTAAAACAAAAGGAGAGAGAGAGAAAAGGACAGAAAGTTTATTTTTAAAAAATGGCTGAAAACTTTCCAAAAATGGAGGAAAAAATGGGCATTCAGATTCAAGAAGCCCTATATAACCAAGTAAGAGAAACCAGTGAAGTCTGCACCAAGACATATTACAATCAAATTATCAAAATAGCAAAAAAATATATAAAAAAAAGAAGAATTTTCACAGCAACAAGAGAAAAGAAACATAAAATAAAAGGGAAGCCCCTTAAGACTATAACTGACTTTCTCAGCAGAAAGGAATGAGATGATATATTCTAAGTGCTGAAAAATACTGCCAACCAAGAATATTATATCTAGTAAAACTTCAAAAATAAAGAAACAAAGACTTTTGCAGGTGAACAAAAAGCTGAGGGAGTTCATACCAGTAGACTTCTCTCACATGAATTGTAAAGTAGAGCTCTTCAAATTGAAATAAGTAACACTAAAGAGCAGCACACAGAAGCAAATGAAAACACAAAGTTCACTGCTAAATATAAATTTATAGACAGGCACAGAACACTGTACTTCTATAATAATGATGTGTAGTTATCTTTCTATGTTGCTGCTGCTGCTGAGTCACTTCAGTTGTGTCCAACTCTGTGCAATCCCAGAGACGGCAGCCCACCAGGCTTCCCCATCCCTGGGATTCTCCAGGCAAGAACACTGGAGTGGGTTGCCATTTCCTTCTCCAATGCATGAAAGTGAAAACTGAAAGTGAAGTCGTTCAGTCGTGTCTGACTCTTCGCGACCCCATGGACTTCAGCCCACCAGGCTCCTCCATCCATGGGATTTTCCAGGCAAAAGTACTGGAGTGGGTTGCCATTGCCTTCTCCACTTTCTATGTTACAGAAGTTAAAAGACAAATGCAAACATAACTATACCTATAAACATAAATGTGTTACTATTACAAAAAATGCAATCGATACCATTAAAGATATAATGTGTTTGTGGGTTCAGAAGTGGGGAGTAAAAGTATAGAGTTAATGTAGATATTTAAATTTTTATCACCTTAAACTAGATTATTATACCAAAAGATGTTTTATGTAAACCCTGTGATAACCATAAAGAAAATATAAAATGAGAAAGGCACTAACACCTGTCACTACAAAAAAAAAAATGTAAAATAGAAACAAAAGTGGCAAAAGCAAAAAAGAACAGAAGAGCTACAAAATAAACATAAAACAGTGAACAGAATGACAATAGTGAGTCCTTCCCTATCAAAAATTAATTTAAATGTAAATAGATTAATCTCCCCATTAAAAACATAGAACAAAGTTACATGATTAAAAAAAAAATGATCCAACGATGTGTTCTCTACAAGAGACTGTCTTTAGATTTAAGGACCTATGTAATGCTGAAACTGAAACAGATGGAAAGAGATATGTCATGTAAGTGGGAAACAGAATAGTACAGGGTAGCCATATATACATCAGTCAACTGGAGAAAGAAATGGCAACCCACTCCAGTACTCTTGCCTGGAAAATCCTATGGACGGAGGAGCTTGTTAGGCTCCCGTCCACAGGGTCCCAAAGAGTTGGACACTAGTGAGTCCTTCCCTATTAATAATTAATTTAAATGTAAATATCAGTCAAAAAAGACTTTAAATCAAAAACTGTCACATGAGACAAAAGCATCATATAATGATAAAAAGAGCAATTTATCAGAACAATATAATGATTATAAATGTAAATGCACTGATCAGAGGACACACACATGCTAAGTTGCTTCAGTTGTGTCCGACTCTGTGCAACTCTATGGACAGCAGCCCACCAGGCTTCTCTGTCCATGGGATTCTCTAGGCAAGAATACTGGAGTGGGTTGCCATTTCCTTCTCCACTGATCAGAGCACCTAAATATATAAAGCAACATTGATGAACTGCAGGAAGAAATAAACATTAACACAATAATTGTAGAAATTGCAATACTCCACTTTCAATAATGAATAGAACATCCATACAGAAGACCAATAAGAAAATAAACTTCGAACACTATCAAGCATGTTACGCTATGCTAAGTCACTTCAGTCGTGTCCGACTCTGTGTGACCCCATAGATGGCAGCCACCAGACTCCCCCATCCCTGGGATTCTCAAGGCAAGAACACTGGAGTGGGTTGCCATTTCCTTCTCCAGTGCATGAAAGTGAAAAGTCAAAGTGCGGTTGCTCAATTGTATCCAACTCTTAGCGACCCCATGGACTGCAGCCTACCAGGCTCCTCCATCCATGGGATTTTCCAGGCAAGAGTACTGGAGTGGGGTGCCATTGCCTTCTCCGACTATCAAGCATATATACCTACAAATATACACAGAGTGTTGTATACAACAAATAGAATACATCATCTTCTCAGGTACATATGGAATAGACCAGAATAGGTCATGTTAAATCACAAAACAAATATTAATATATTTAAGACTGAAATTACACCAAATATGTTTTTCAGTTACAAAGGAATGAAACTGGTAATCAAGAGAAAGAAAAATGAAAATTTTATGAATATGTGGAAATTAGACAACACACACTTGAAAGTCAGAGAATAAATCAAAAAGAATATTAAAAATATCTAGAGACAAAAATGGAGAGGGCAATGACACCCCACTCCAGTACTCTTGCCTGGAAAATCCCATGGATGGAGGAGCCTGGTAAGCTGCAGTCCATGGGGTCGCTAAGAGTCAGACACGACTGAGCAACTTCACTTTTCATGCATTGGAGAAGGCAATGGCAACCCACCCCAGTGTTCTTGCCTGGAGAATCCCAGGGACCCGGGAGCCTGGTGGGCTGCCGTCTATGGGGTCACACAGAGTCAGACACTACTGAAGTGACTTTGCAGCACAGACAAAAATGAAAACATATCAAAATATTTGTGATATAGCAAAGCAATACTAAGGGGAAATTTCATTGCAAAAAATCTACATTAAAAAGAAAAAAATTAAATAAACAACTTAATTCTACACAATGAACAAGAAAAAGAACAAGCCAAGATCAAAGTTAGCAGAAGAAAGGAAATAATAAAGATTGGAGCAGAAGTAAACAAAACAGAAAATCAAGAAAAATAGCAATAAAGCTGAGGTTGTTTTTTAAGATCAAAAAGTTAACAAACCTTTAACTAGACTAAGGGGGGGGGGGGGGAAGAAGACTCAACTAAATTAAATCTAACATCAGAAATGAAGAATAAGGCATTGAAACTGTGATGCCACAAAAATAAAAAGGATAAGAGATTACTATAAAAATTACAGCCAGGAAATTAGTTAACCTAGAAAAAAATGGATAAATTTCAAGAACCATACATATGTAATCATAAAAAAATAGAAAATGTGAGCAGATTAATAAAGAGTAAGGAAACTGAAGTAACAACAACCTTCTGGAAAACAAAATCCAGAGGCTGCCTCCGCTGATGAATTCTACCAAACATTTAAAGAATAATCAATGCATATTCTATTCAAAGTCTTCCCAAAATGTATAAAGGAAGGAACAAATCCAAACATATTTGTTTAGTCAGCATTAGTCTGATACCATAGCCATTAAAAGACATTACAAGAAAAAAAAAAAAGGTTATAGACTAAAATCTCAGATGAACATAGATGTAAACATCCTCCACAAAATATCAGCAAACCAAATTCAACAGCAAATTAAAAGATCACACAACATGATCAAGTAGAATTTATCCCTGTGGTACTAGAATGGTTTAATACATGAAAATCAGTCTACATGATACAATACATTAACAGAATAAAGAATAATCATCTAAATATATGAAAAAGCATTAAACAAAAATAAAAAACCTATGATGATAAAATATCTCAACAGTAGGAATAAAAAGGAAGTACCTCAACATAATTAAGGCCATATATGAATAGCACACTGCTAATATAATCAATGGTGAAAAACTGAAAGCTTTCCCTCTAAGATCAGAAATGAGGCAGGGCTCTCATCTTGGTGCTCTATGATGACCTAGAAGAGTGGGATGGGGAGGGAGGTTTAATAAAGAGGGATATGTATATGTAACCTAATATATATAGCTGATTTACTTCACTGTACAGCAGAAACTAACACAGCATTATAAAGTCATCATACTCCAATTAAAAAAGAAAAGAAATAAGGCATGGATGACCACTCTTGCAAATTATATTGAATATAGTACTAGAAGTCCTAGACAGAGCAATTGGGCAGTAAAAAGAAAAGTTATACAAATCAGAAATAAAAAATTAAACGTTTCTAACGTTCAACATTAGAGATCTATGACAAGATATTTTTATAGAGGAGACCCTAAAGATTCTACCAACAACAACAAAAAAAGCCTATTAGAATTAACAGCAACAACAACAAAAAATTCATTGACAGTTCAGGATATAAAATCAAAATGCAAAAATCAATTTTGTTTCTATACATTAGCAATGAACTATCCAAAAAGGAAATTAAGAAAATAATTCCATTTATAATAGCATGGTATGAAATAAAATACTTAGGAATAAATTCAGCCAAGAAGGTATAAACCTTGCATGCTTAACACTACATAGCATTGCTGGAAGAAGTTAAGGAAGAGCTGAATAAAGGGAAGACATCCTGTGTTTTTCGAGTATTAGAGTTAATGTTAAAATGTCTGTACTAACCAGAATAATACACAGATTCAGTGCAGTCCCTCTCCAAATTTCCTTGTCATTTTAGGGAAATAGAAAAAAAAAATCCTAAAATCCATATGAAACCAAAAGAACCCAGAAAAGCCAAAATAATCTTGAAAAAGTACAACAAAACTGGAGGTTTTCACTTCTTAATTTAAAAGCATATGATGAAGCTATACCAATCAAAGGATTATGGTACTAGATATACACCAACAGAACACAACAGAGAGCCCAGAAATAAATCCATACATATGCAGAAGGTTGATCTCTGACAAGTGTGCCACGAATAAACACTGGAAAAGGGATAGTCTCTTCAACAAGTGCTGTTGAGAAAACTAGATATCTACATGTGAAAGAATGATATTGTACCTTAATCGTACACAAAAATAAACCCAAAATAGATAAAATACTTAAGTGTAAAATTCAAAATTGTAAAACTCCTAGAATAAAACAGGAGAGAACAATGATAATGGCATTCTTTTGAGCAATGATTTCTTGGATATGACAACAAAGGCCCAGTTTACAAAGGAAATATTTCCAGTAGTAATTAATTTACAAACTTAAAAATTTCTGTGTCCAAAATATATGGATAGTTCACACAGCTTAATGTCAAAAAACAACCACCACCAAAATGGGCAGAAGATCTAAATAGACATTTCTCCAAAGAAGACATACAGGTGGCCAAAAGGCACATGAAAAATATGCTTGACAATGCTAATAATTAGAGAAACACAAATCAAAACTAAAATGAGGTATCACCTCACACCAAGCAGAATGGCCATCGAAACTGAAAATGCTGGAAGGACTGTAGGGAAAAGGGAACCTCTCTACACTGTTGTGGGAATGTAAATTGTTACAGCCACAGTGGGGAACAATATGGAGGTTCTGTAAAAAGCTGAAAATAGACCTACTATATGATCTTGCAACCCCACTCCTGGGCATATAACCAGAGAAAGCCATAGTTCTAAAAGATACATGCACACTGAGGTTCACTGCAGCACTCTACAATAGCCAAGACACGGAAGCAACCTAAATGTCCATCAAATATGAATGGGTAAAGAAGCTGTGATGCATGTATATAATGGAATATTAGCCATAAAAAGCAATGAAATAAGGCCATTTGCTGCAACAAGAATAGATCTAGACATTATCATATTTAGTGAAGTTAGACAAAGAAAGACAAACATGATATGGTATCACTTATCTACAGAATCTAAAAAATGATCCCAATTAACTAATTTACAAAACAGAAATAGAGACATAGAAAATAAACTTATGGTTACTAAAGGGGAATATGGGAGTGAGAGTAGAGAGATAAATTAAGAGTTTGGTATGAACATATGTATAGTACTATGTACAAAATGTATACACACACACACACACACACACACACACACACACATACAACTGAATAAAAATGAAACAAAATCTTCTGCAGAGAAAAATAATCCGAGTGAAAAGCATGCCATGGAGCCATTATCTAATAAGAGATTATTATTCAAAAACTATAAGAAAACAATACAACTCAGTAGCAAAAGACACCTGATTTTAAAAATATTCAAATGACTTGAATACATAATTCTTCAAAGAAAACAAACAAGTGGCACACAGGTGTATAAAAAATATGCTTTGCATCACTAATTGTCACAGAAGTGCAAATCAAAACCACAAAGAGATATTATCTCACACTTGTTAGAATAACTATTATATATTTAAAAAAAAAAAAACAGAAAACAAGTGTTAAATTGGATGTGGAAAATTGGAATCCATTGTGCACCATTGGTCATTATGTAAAATGGTGTCACTGCTATGGAAAGCAGAAAGGAGGTTTAAAAAAAAATAAAATAGAATTACCATATGATTCAATAATCCTTCTTCTGAACATTAGTCTAAAATAATTAACATAAGGATCTCAAAGAAATATTTGCACTCCCATGTTCGTTGAAGTATTATTCACAGAAGCTAAATTAAGTGGAAATAATCTAAATGTCAACTGATTGGTGAATGGATTACAGAAATGTGGTTATACATACAGTGGAGTATTATTAAGCCATATACAAAAATAAATGCTATAATATGCTGCAACATGGATGAACCTTGAGGACATTATGCTCAATGAAATAAGTCAGTGACAAAAGGACAAATATTCCATGATTCTGCCTATAATTAGGTATCTGAAATAGTCCAACTCCTCAACGCTGAAAAAAGAATGGGGGTTGCTTGGCTGGTGGGAGGAGGAGGAGGGGAGGTGGGAATTGTCAAATGGATTTAAAGTTTCAGTTACACAACATGAAAAAATTTGAGATCTACTCTACAAAATTGTGCTTATAGTTAACAATTCTGTATTGTACATTTACAAATGAACTGAGAGTAGTTTGCATTATATGTGTTTTTTAGCACAATTATAAACAGAAAAAAGAACATCTCTCTATGCCTTCCAGACACACTGAGGAACACTGGATGCCATTTAAAGGGAGAGGATCTCATTGCAAAATGTGCTTTACATATATTCACTTCATTACCCTCTCACAGTGAAGGCTGAAGTCAGGAGGAAAATGAGGTAGGATAAATCTCCAGGATTTCCTAGGCTTTCTGCTAACTCTTGAAGGCACTTAAGTAACTGCTTACTTTGAAAGTTTAGTAATAGCAAATTTCTGTAATTATTCAAGCTGGATTTAGAAAAGGCAGAGGAACCAGAGATCAAATTGCCAACATCCATTGGATCATAGGAAAAGCAAGAGAATTCCAGAAAGATATCTACTTATGCTTTATTGACTATGCCCCGAGACTTTGACTGTATAGATCACACCAGACTGTGGAAAATTCTTATAGAGATGGGAATACCAGACCACCTGACCTGCCTTCTGAGAAATCTGTATGCAGGTCAAGAAGCAACAGTTAGAACTGGACATGGAACAACAGACCGGTTCCAAATTGGGAAAGGAGTATGTCAAGACTGTATACTGTCATGCTGCTTATTTAACATATATGCAGAGTACATCATGCGAAATGCCAGGCTAGATGAAGCACAAGCTGGAATTAAGATTGCTGGGAGAAATATCAATAACTTCAGATATTCAGATGACACCACTCTTATGGCAGAAAGCAAAGAAAAACTAAGGAGCCTCTTGATGAAAGTGAAAGAGGAAGAGTGAAAAAGTTGGCTTAAAACTCAACATTCAGAAAACTAAGATCATGGCATCCGGTCCCATCACTTCATGGCAAATAGATGGGGAAACAATGGGAGCAGTGACAGACTTTATTTTGGGGGGCTCCAAAATCACTGCAGATGGTGATTGCAGCCATGAAATTAAAAGACACTTGCTCCTTGGAAGAAAACTATGACCAACTTAGATAGCATATTAAAAAGCAGAGATGATACTTTGCCGACAAAAGTCCATCTAGTCAAAGCTATGGTTTTTCCAGTAGTCGTGTATGGATGTGAGAGTTGGACTATAAAGAAAGCTGAGTGCCAAAAAATTTATGCTTTTGAACTGTGGTGTTGGAGAAAACTCTTGAGACTCCCTTGGACTGTAAAGAAATCAAACCAGTCCATCCTAAGGAAATCAGTGCTGAGTGTTCATTGGAAGGACTGATGCTGAAGCTGAAGCTCTAATACTTTGGCCACCTGATGAAAAAAAAAAAAAAAAAACAAACTCATTGGAAAAGAACCTGATGCTGGCAAAGACTGAAGGTGGGAGGAGAAGGGGATGACAGAGGATGAGATGGTTGGATGGCATCACCGACTCAATGGACATGCTGCTGCTGCTGCTAAGTTGCTTCAGTCATGTCCGACTCTGTGGGACCCCAGAGACGGCAGCCCACCAGGCTCCCCCATCCCTGGGATTCTCCAGGCAAGAACACTGGAGTGGGTTGCCATTTCCTTCTCGTAAACTCTGGGAGTTGGTGATGGACAGGGAGGCCTGGCCTGCTGCAGTCCATGGGGTTGCAAAGAGTCAGACACGACTGAGCGACTAAACTGAACCACACTCCTTGTCACTCATGCTCCAGACAAACTGGCCATTTTTTAGTTCAAAGTGCAACTTCTGGTCTTAAGATGGTTATGTGTGGTCCTTTTGTCTGGAATGCTCATGCTCCATTCCTGGCTTCTGCTTCTTCTTCTGGTATGGTCTCAGGTTTATTTTTAAAGCAACAGTCTAGACTATCCACTCTGCATCATCATTCCTGTTACTTTTATTTTACTTTGTTGTTTTCCTAATCACAATTTATAGTTACATATGTGTTTATTAATGTATTGATTTCTATTACCTTAACCAGGCTGTAACCTTCACAAAGGTTAGATACAGATTACTTTTTGTTGTTTCCTCTTTTCCATCTCAGCATGTGAAATAAAGCAGTATTTCTTAAGCTTCAACGTGCATAAAAGTTTCCTCGGCTCTTTTTTTTCAGCTTTAATAGGTGTGAAAATGAAAGTGAAGTCGCTCAGTCATTTCCGACTCTTGGCGATTCCATGGACTGTAGCCCACCATGCTCCTCAGTCCATGGAATTCTCCATGCAAGAGTACTGGAGTGGGTTGCCATTTCCTTCTCCAGGAGATCTTCCCAACCCAGGGATTGAACCCAGGGCTCCTGCATTGCAGGCAGATGCTTTATTGTCTGAGCCACAGGGAAGCCCTTAATAGGTATAATTGACAAATAAAATGGGTAAGATATTTAAAGTATACATTGTGATGATTTTATATATATATATATATATAAAACTCCATCTAGTTAATTAACATATCCATCACCTTACATCGTTTTATGTATTTATTTTTTTCACACTTTAAACTTTTTATTTTGTGTTGGCATATAGCCGATTAACAATGTTGTGGTAGCTTCCGGTGAACAGCAACAGGACTCCACCATGCATATACAAATATGGCTGAGTCCATTCTCCCCCTAACCCCCCTTCCATCCAGGCTGGCACATAGCATTGAGTAGAGTTTCAAGTGCTATACAAAATTTCCTTATTGATTATCCATTTTGAATACAGAAGCATCACCTTACATATTTAGCCTTCTGTTTGTTCGGATTTGGTGAAAACGTGTAAGTTCTACTCTCAACAAATTTCAGTTATACAACACAGTGTTATCAATGATACTCATTTCATTCTACAGCTGAAAGAACTCTGAGCTCTTGTCATAGTGCATATTCTGACTAGGTAGGTCTAGGGTAAGGTCTCAGTTTCTCACAAGTTCCAAGCAAATACATGGTGGTCTGCTGTTCAAAGGATCACAAATTGAGTAGCAGAAATCTAGCGCATCTAAATGATTAAATGAAGAGATCTTGACTCAATTGTTGAGTATCACCTGAGTGACAGTGAATAAATGAGGGGAAAAAGATACCTCAACCATTTTCTAACCTTAAAAGTATAATCAAGAAAGTTGATGGCTTTAATTGTCACAACTTTTACTAGTAGTTCATTTGTAACAAAATCACAGCCAAGATTTTTTTATGTTAATAGCTCAGATATTATATAGCTTCCAAGTGGCAATATTATAAATACTTAGGTCAACAAATGATTCAGTGCAAGTTATTTTTATAGTATCTTGAATAGAGAAGCAACATGGGAACTATATACTGTTAGCGTTGCTCTCTGAAATCAAGCCATTTATTGACTGTTCTAAATTTGGGCAACAACTAAAATTTAACTTTGAAATTCTAAAGGGTTACTTCCTTACTTAGTATCACAATAAAATGGTTTTTCAAAAATAAAAGATTTCCTATTTTGATTTAATCAATGTTTACTGGATGGATAAATGATTAAGTACCTGTTATGTGCCAGAAAATGTTAGTGGTTAAAATATATGGATTAATAGAACATAGTTTGTAACTTTCATTAGATTTCACAGTCAAAAGAGGGGAAGCATAACAATTTAATTGAAACCTTTTACAGCAGTATGAATAAGGTATCCTGGGAGAGACAGGAAAAGAATTTACCTATGACTTGAGAGGTCAAGAGCTTGTGAAAGAAATTACATTTAACTTGAGTTTTTAAGAATGACTCAGAGTCATTTTTAAGAATGACGGTTAAGAATGACTCAGAGTCATTCTTAAAAATGACTAGACAAGGTTATGGAAATGCCATGACACAGAGGAAAAAAAAATGTATTGAAACAGAAAACAAGGCCACAGAGACCAAAGGGCACTGGGAAAGTAAAGAGCCTGGGGATTGCAGGAGCAGGGTTATTGAAAAGATTGGTAAGTCTCAGACCACAAAGAATATTTTGGTTCACATGAACGCTTTTGAACGTTTTCTTGCAAGTTAGCACTTTTCAACACATGTTTCTGCATGGCACCTATGACAGATGATATTTATGTACAAGACTCAGTGCCATGGGCAGAACCAAGGTTAGTGTAATTCCTTGTACTTCATCTATGTGGGTCCTTTACTATGTAACATAAGAAATCATGTCCAAAAATAAGCAAGTCAAAATGTAGAACTGCCACAATTTTTATTCTCCACAAGTTGATTTACTGAAGTAAACTATTCACTAAAATTTTCATACTATACATGTGAGCCTAACACACCATCCTGTCAGTGTACCATTAAAACCATGGTGCTCTAAATTGCTGCTGTGTTGAAAATAAGGCTCCACTAAAGATTTTAGGGAAGTTTGTGCATGATTACATTATTGTAAAGAAAGGACACCATGGTGGCAGTGAGGAAAATGAACTGGTGAGTAACAGGAGTGGAATGAGGACCATCATTCAGCAGTCGTCAACATCCATCAGACACATTTCGCTAGAGTGACATGACAAATATCAGAAATTAGCCGGTTCAGTTCTTATTTCTAATAACTTTCTTTTTTCCTAAATCCACCATAGTGGATAATAAAAATAATACCCACTGAACCTGCTTCTCTAGCAGTGAGTGCTAGACATGTGACAGTCTAGGCCAGTAATATGTAAACATTAGTCTGTGCAAGACTTCTAGGAGGGCTTTCATCATTAAATGGACATCCTGTCTGTGTTTCCTTTAACCAATTCTTTCTGTCTTGAATAAGGAGGTAATCCCTGAAATGGCCTAACAACTGTGTGTCCATAATATCCAAGAAAATTGCTGAGAGCTGAGGTTCTTGAGTAGTTTATAGAAGTTCTCTTCCAAGATTCTTATGTTAAAAACAAAATGCAAACACCTGTATAAGTCATCGCATGTTCAGTTCTTTGTTCCTTACACATTGTTGTTGTTTGGTCACTAAGTCACATCCAACGCTTTGGCAACCCCATGGACTATAGCCCACCAGGGTCCTCTGTCCATGGGATTTCCCAGGCAAATATCAGTGTGGGTTGCCATTATCTTCTCCAGGGAATCTTTTTGATCCAGAGATTGAACCTTTGTCTCCTGCACTGCATGCAGATTGTTTACTTCTGAGCCACTGGGGAAGCCCCTCCCTACACATAATGGTAGATATTTCTTTATGATATATTTATGAATATCCAAGTGAGACTTTTCCAAAGCTGTATGTGTGGGTGTTTAGTGTGTTCCTTTTCTATCCCAGTGAGACATCTTTTATTGTAAATACTGCTTTAACAACCCACTTTACTGATGGGAGCATGTTATAACTTTCAGTATTCATGTGGCAGGGAGGAAAAAAGCTCAAAAATCATCTGTTGCAAGGTTTTAGAATAGGTCAGGTAAAATGGAAAAGGGCAGCTATGCAACAGCCACAGTGAGGATTAAAGAAGGGAAATGAATAAGAGCAATAATTAGAGGAATAAAAGACATACAATACCGGCTTTGGAAATTATAGAGTTAAAGCATCTATGTGATATTAATAATGGTGTTTAGTAATCCTTGGGGAATAAAATTCCAAAGCTCATGAGAGATATCAGACATTCATATGCTGACATGAAAATCTTTACCATTTAAATCAGGTCAGTTAAGCTTATTGTCCAAATAGTCCAAATAACTTCCAAATGAATCTATAGTTAAGTTTTAGCACATTTAAAAAAATAGGTTAACACTTATGGATGCTCATGTACTAGTAAAGAATTTTAGAACTGGGTGCAAATATGAAAAAGTTCAGTTCACTTGTGATGTACCCAAGACCTACAATAAAATGGGAATGGTTTTACTAATTTATTGGTAAAAGAGACACTGTGTTCTTAACAGTAGTGATCTATGAAACATGTAAACTAGGTTCATACATGTATTCACATATCTTTTAAACAAATAAGCTTATAGTACATAGTAGATATAAATACTAATCAAATAATATAAGATTGCAACTGTGATAATCATGAAGGAGGTGATTTTGAAATGAGAGCCTATTTTAAGTAATTTGAACTTGGAAGGAAATGAGGTATAGTAATAAAAAATTGGCCAAGTTCTGAAAGAAAGTTAACAGTTAAACTGGGGAGGGTATGGAGAGTTCCAGGCATAGAAGACATACTTGCAGATACCTTGGAGTGGGAGGAAACATGGAAAGAAGAGAAATACAGAAAGCCACCAGGACTCTCATGAAGTTAAGGCTAGAGAAGTTAGTGATGGCTGGGGATCTTGTGGGGCAGTTAGAGATTTTCTTCTTATGTTGGGAAAACTATTGGACATTTATAAGGATGATACAGTGGATTAGGTAATAATGATTGAATTCCCTTACAGTCTTAATTTGTAAAAACAATAAATAAACTATATCAAAGCAATATTAAAAACTACTATTTGTAAACTACATAAAATTACTTGGGAAAAGACAATAAATAGGAAGAAAACATTATTTATTTTAATGATCATATTGATAAGTCATGAGAATCAATTAAGGATAAAAAGTTTGTTGCTAGTAATATTAAAGAGTCAAAATAATTTGCACCTAAATTCTCTTCCATGCTTAAACATGGATAAGTTTTGGGTGGGGGGGGGGTGCAACCTAAACTTTGCAGGAACTAAAATGTCATGCGTGTACACTAGGGTACTAATGCAATGCCCATAATTTCTATCATTTTCCTTTTTCAAGGGTCTATGAGGTCCCTTTACATGTACATCAAAACAACAGTTAAATATATTATATAAAAAAAATCTGATTTCTGCAAAATTGTTGATTCTGCTAGCCAGTTATTCTATAAGCAAATAATGACAATTTTTTTTTCTCTCAGTTCATGTTTTATCACACTGGATAGAGCAATCCTGACCACTGTTTTAATAATGGTGTTTGAGGACTTAATTTCCTACTTCTGGTAAAGGGGAATACATAACAAATTGCACTTCATTGTAATGCTAGCTGCTACTTTCCAGTATATACTCAAGTTAAGTATGTATGACCAAGTTAAGAATGTATGTCCTATGCTGAGCTAAGATTTTGGATCAAGAATGAATTTTAATTTT
Source organism: Bubalus bubalis (assembly GCF_019923935.1). NCBI lineage: Eukaryota > Metazoa > Chordata > Mammalia > Artiodactyla > Bovidae > Bubalus > Bubalus bubalis. The sequence goes on from NC_059165.1 coordinate 18,808,037, forward strand.
ATAAAATGTCTTTTGCATATGTATCCAGCTGATCATTTGATTTTTCTCTGAGACCTTTTGATGAGATAAATTCTATTGATAAATTTCCTATTATTGAGCCACTCATACTTTTGGAATAAAACTTAAATAAGTAAAACAGAATGAAAAAGTAATAGAAAAGACATCCAGATCCAGTTGAAATGAGGAATTAAGATTATCACACCAACATATCTAAATATACGATCAGAGAATGGATAAAGGAGGAGTGAATTAACTGAGGTAGTGGGGATATCAACTTCCATACCCTGACTCTAAATAGCAGGATCATTGCTGCTTTGTACCTATAATCTGGTAAACTAAGATCAAAAAGATGATAATACATGCATTAAATTTTTAATAATTTACTTGAAAATGTTATATTACAATATCCCAATGAATTCTTTTCTATGAGGGATATACTGCAAATATGTTACTTATAAACAGACTCAACTTCAGTGAAAGAAGAGATTTTGGAAAATGATAAAGAAAAAAGAGAGAAATTAAATTACAATCATAGAAGATGTATCATAAGCATGAATTATGTTTTGTGTGAATGTCTTTATTCATAGAATGTTATTTCAAAATGAATGTGAATTACCAAACTTCTCTTTCATCAGTAGATCTTCATTTCAAGAACTGATAGATCATGTTCTTCCTACCAAAATAATGCATAGATATATATGAGGAATTGCATGAATTATCTGATTGTTTGCCAAATAATGGCACCATGTGGTCATACTTAATTATGAAACTCTGGAAGCAATGATAACCTATAGCTAGGGTCGGATTTTGAGATAAGTCTGAATTGAGATACATCCCATAATACTTAAATATCCTTCCACGTTTTCTAAAAAGTGCTTATATTGACCACCAGAAGATTCTATTTCTATATGTACATACAGAAAATGAAAATCATAATTTATCTACCACTTTCTATGTGACATTATATCCTAAAATTCTCACAATCACACTTAAGGTATTCTTATTTCCATCTTACAGAAGTAAATGAGACACAGAAAGGTGAATAATTATCCAAGTTCACAGTCCTGGTAAATAGTAGATACAGCTGAATTTGCATAAAACTTATTGTGATATTGCTTTTGATTTACTGTTTTAAAAGGGTCACAATTTAAATGGCCTGAGTATAAGCAGCAAAAGTTCTAAATATTAGCAGCTACTGTAAATCAATAAACAATATTCAGAATGTAATCACTGAAAAGAAAGTCCTGTTTATAACCAAATTGTTTTCAAACAAATCCTTAAAAGCAAGGTTATACTTTTAATCTGTGATATTCTCTGAATATTGGAAGATTGGCCACCTGCAGATGAAATCTTTGAACTTTTAAGGAACGTCCTATATTGAAATAAACATTTTCAAGTGAATGTGACCTCTAAATTAAAAGATGCTTACTCCTGGGAAAGAAAAGCTATAACAAACCTAGACAACATATTAAAAAGCAGAGACATCACGTTGCCAACAAAGTTACCTATAGTCAAAGCTATGGTTGTTCCAGTGGTCATGTACAGATGTGAGAGTTGGAAATAAAGAAGGCTGGGCAGTGGAAAATTGATGCTTTTGATTTGTCGCATTGGATAAGACTCTTGAGAGTCCCTCCGCCAGCAAGGACATCAAACCAGGCATCCTAAAGGAAATCAACTCTGAATATTCATTGAAAAGACTGATGCTGAAGCTCCAACACTTTTGTAACTTGATGCAAAGAGCCAACTCATTGGAAAAGATCCTGATGGGAAAGATTGAGGGTAAGAGGAGAAGGTGATGACATAGGATAAAATGGCTGGATTATTCCCTGGATCATCAATACAATGGACATGAGTTTGAGCAAACTCTGGGAAATAATGAAGGACAGGGAAACCAGGTGGGCTGCAGTACATGGGGTGGCAAAGCATCAAACACGACTTAGCAACTGAACAGTAAAAAACAGTGGAAGCTAAAGAGACGCAATCTGCATGTGCCAAGAGAGCTCTAAAGTTGCAAAACTCAGACAACTTCAAGCTATCTTCACAGAATCAACAAATGCCAAATTTGATCAGCTAATTATGCCTTGGCTGGCATCCAGTACACGAAGAAACTGAACACATACGCACTGCCTATGGGTAGAATGTTCCAGGTCCTGAAGTACCAAGTGAGGTAAAGGGGACCTTGTGGCAACTCTGAACGGCTCAAATGGTATCCCGTCCTAATCCCATTGAAAGGGGGAGCATGTCCTCACATACTTCTGTCCTCCAACCCTTGTTCTCTTCAGCCCTTCTCATCTCCTGTACTCTATATGTCCAGGAGGCTTTTGGCCCTTATAAAGACCATGTGAATCTCATATTCCATTCCCACCACAAGGGAGTGATGACCAGGGACCAGCATTAGCTTCTTTTAAAGCACTAGCGAGGCAGCTATGGTAACGGTCCACTTGGTTCAATTTCTCGCAGCAGCGACTGTGGGAATCCTTTGTGCAGTCATTCTCTTTATTGTTCATCAAAATGTATGAGACTTGACTGGAAGGTTCAAGTGACTGAGGAACAAGTCTTATTTCAAATACAAGTCATTATATTAAACACCCTTAAAGCTGATGGAGTGTTAACTTGCAGAAGAACAATTTATAGATCAGTTTGTTCTATAGGTTAATTTGTTTTGCATTTTCTCACCCATTTACATCATCTGCCAAACAGCTCTGAGTCGTTTAGTGCCACATGAAGTTTTTAAGTGTTTTCCACAATTTTAGAGTTTTTAGAATAGATATACAACTTTTACATGAAATATTAATCCCTGGATCAGAATATGAATTTACACTTAACTAAGAAAGAAATATTATTCAGCCATTAAAAAGAATACCTTTGAATCAGTTCTAATGAGGTGGATGAAACTGGAGCCTATTATACAGAGTGAAGTAAGCCAGAAAGAAAAACACCAATACAGTATACTAACGCATATATATGGAATTTAGAAAGATGGTAACAATAACCCTGTGTACGAGACAGCAAAAGAGACACTGATGTATAGAACAGTCTTATGGACTCTGTGGGAGAGGGAGAGGGTGGGAAGATTTGGGAGAATGGCATTGAAACATGTATAATATCATGTATGAAACGAGTTGCCAGTCCAGGTTCGATGCACGATACTGGATGCTTGGGGCTGGTGCACTGGGACGACCCAGAGGGATGGAATGGGGAGGGAGGAGGGGGGAGGGTTCAGGATGGGGAACACATGTATACCTGTGGTGGATTCATTTTTATATTTGGCAAAACTAATACAGTTATGTAAAGTTTAAAAATAAAATAAAATTAAAAAAAAAAGAAAGAAATAAAAAGTGGAAGTTTTACCACATTAATCATACAATATTATAAACAGTTTAGAAAACACAAAAATTGTATACCATAGTATGCTGATAATTCTCATACTACAATTCACAAGACTGATGCAAACTTTATATAAAACGACATGAAATCCACTGCTGATTGAAACAATTATCAAAAAACATACACTTTAATGAATAAGTTAAAAATAGTCATGGTGATATTTCCTACTAAAATATTCAATAGATTATGGGAGGTATTGTGTTTGTTCACATGGGTAGCTCCCTCTCCATTACTAAAACTATACTATTAAAACGTTTTAATTGGACAGAGAAAGAACTGCCAGTAGAGAATACCCACCAACAAAATATATCTAAAGTTGAAAAATCATAAATTGTGTTTATCTTATGGACATTGCACTTCAGCACTATATTTAAGTCAAACTAAATTCATAATATTTCAGTTTCTCTAATCAAAACTGCACAGCTTTATTCTTTGCCGATAATAACTACATCTTACAAATAGAAAATTTTATTCAGGTAAAAGAAAAATTTAATTCTATAGTTGCCAGATAATTTGTCATTGCATTTTACTAATTATGTATAGAACCTATGTTTCCAATCTTACCAAACTATTTCTCTATTTATACATAAAAAAGGAATTACTCAACTCCTTTCATGATGTTGAAAAATCTTGATATCAGAACCTTCAAAGGATAGCACAAAACAATAAAGATATTTTATTTGTGTTTTTAATTTTTAAAATTCCTTTTACTTAAGCATATTCAGTAAAGTCATTAAATCAGTAAACTTCTAAACAAAATGTCAGCAAATTAAATCCATAATCCCTACCTATGTAGGAAAACACATGATGAAGTTCAACCATCCATACTGAAAATGATTTGCTGTTATTTTTTCAAAAAGATAAAAGCATTAATTTTAAAATCAGATAAAATAATAACATGTCTTACAGGTTCTTGAAAATATGAGTAAATTTTAAAATTTTATTTTATGAATAACTAAATGTATGTAGTGTGATATTTTTACCTTTGATTAATATATGTTTTCATATATATAAATATATCTGTAGTATATATTAAACGGTATAGTATGAGACATAAAATCTAATATATTAAAGTAT